>NC_055972.1:15267501-15275001 GCF_018492685.1 Alosa sapidissima | reverse complement strand
TAAAGGACCAGGGCCTCGGAGAGGAGCCAGTGGAGCGCAGCGGCACGGCACGGCGCAGAGCAGAGCAGAGTGGAGCGGTGCGCTGAGCTGCGGCTAAGCAGAGACGACAATCACTCTGTAATCTCTGTCAGCGGGGCCGGGTCCTTCCCCCGTGTCGCAAATTGGCCAAACGCGTCACCCTGCGCCGGATGAAAATGCAGTCGAGGAAGCGCTGGGTGACTCTACCACCCCCTTACCCCCCCGAACACACACGCACACACACACAAACACATGCTACCCACATCACTGCCCCAGGGGGAAGCCAGGCAATTGCTGGCTGACACAAGATGTCCTACCGCATCGCCAGGCCCTCCCCAACCCTCCACTTGGCGCGCCATCCCAGTCGGGTCCATCTCCCAGCCCACAACACAATCACCTCTCTTCCAGCCTCATTCCACCAGCACATCCAAGAGCTTCAATTATGGAGAGGAAGGCTTGAAATGAGGAGAAGGTAAACGGAGACGGTGACAGACAGATACATGGAGAGATAGGGAGTTAGGGAGAAATAGAAAGTGACAGTGAGATAGAGAGAGAGAGAGTGAGTGAGAGAGAGAGAATACGTGAATGAGTGAATAAGACAGAGTGAGAGAGAGAGTGAGTGAGTGTGTGAGTGAGTGAATGAGAGAGAGAGAGAGAGAGAGAGAAAGAGAGAGAGACTGACTGATGGTTGGATTGTCTGACACACCACAAAACAGACTTTTAAAAAAAGAACTGATTTGCTGACGTCATAGATGAGCAGAAAACACATTGTGAAAATGAAATGAAATGAAGCCACTGACAACGGTTTCCTCACAGAATGCCACTGTGGTCTTTTCCATTTAGTTTGAGCAGTTGACATGTCAAGATGAAGCAATCCCGGGTCTTTACATCACTAACTGGCACCAGGAATCACCACTGATATTGGCAGTGCGAATGGAGGGGCTGAGAAAGAGCCTTAAAGCTTAGAGAGAGAGACAGACAGAGGCCCTGGGGCTCATAGAAAAAGAGTGAGAGAGACATAAAAAGAAGGGGCAAGGCAGTCAACCCTTGAGGGTCTGAGAAAGAGAGAGGGAGAGAGGGGGAGAGAGAGAGAGATAGGGAGAAAGAAAAGGGAAGAAAGAGAGGAGAGTGAGTGAAAGGAAAAGACAGCTCCCCACTGTTTCTCTGCCACACCACCCTGTTGCTCCCTGACAGACTCTGAGGCGCTGGAAGATGACTGCAGCTGGCCCTGTCTGACCGCCGAGGTCGCTAACCCACAATCCTGCTGGCCAACACAACTCACGTTGTTCTGCTGTGCTGTAGAGAGCATGCTAACAACATGTCTCTCTCACTCACTGTGGGAGTATATTTGTGGGTCTGTTTCTGATTGCGTGTGCATGTGTGTGTGTGTGTGTGTGTGTGTGTGTGTGTGTGTGCGTGCGTGTGTGTGTGTGTGTGGTGTGTGTGTGTGTGTGTGTGTGTGTGGTGTGTGTGTGTGTGTGTGTGTGAGAAGGCGTCAGATGTAGGAAGTAGTTTTGAAGCGACCCACGGGGAAATCACAGGATGTGTTAATGAGAGGACTAGAGGAGGGCGCGAGACAGTAATCTGCATTGCTACCCACCCCCCTCCGTCCCTCCACCCCTGCTGGCGGCAGAGCCGAGGATGTCGGGGAAGCATCTCCGAATGACAGGGCCTGTTCGTCACTGCAGCAGCCCGGCGCAGGAGCCACCGCAGAGCATGCTGAGCGGCTTCTCACCAGCTGAGATCACACACCAGCAGAACGGCTCCTCGAACCTTTCAACCACTCTGCCTCCAGCGATGGAGAGAGAGAGAGAGAGAGAGAGCGCAAGAGAAGGAGGGAGACCGTAGAGGATGAGAGAGAAAGATGGAGATCGAGGGAGAAAAAGAAGGAAGAGGAGAGAGACATGGATAAAGGGAAAGGAAAAGAGTGATGAGCTGAGGGGACAAATACATGGAGGATGATGTCAAGTCAAGTCAAGTCAGTTTTATTTGTATAGCGCATTTAACATGCACAGAGTGCAACCCAAAGCGCTCCACATACTGTATAAGACATTGTCATTGACACATACACTAACAAAGACAATAGCGGACGGAGCGGCGTAGTCGCCAGCGTACCCGTGACACCAAGACATACAAGACAGACAACAAACAAATTGATAAATAAAATAAATAAAAAATAAAAATAAAATTAGTCCAATTTCCAACCGGCTGAAAATGTCCAAGGGCAATGATGACTCGCGTGAAACTGCGCACAGCTGTGTCTCCACAACCGATGCAACGGCAACAAAGTTCTTTACACTCACTGGCAGTCTGGAGATAACGTGAACGTTAGGCCTTGTTAGTCTGGAGATGTGACAAAGAACATCCCCTGATTTTGGACTATTTAAAGTTGGGCTCTCTCTCTCTCTCTCCCCCCTCTCTCTCTCTCTCTCATATATATATATATATATATATATATATATATTCTCTCTTTAGTTTAATCAGACCTCCACAAAATTACTTCCCTTCTGGTCTGCTAACCTTTGCCAAATTCCAGGCACACAGGCACACACACACACACACACACACACACACACACACACACACACACACACACACACACACACACACACACACACACACACACACACACTGTGCAGTGAAAGAAATGTCACACCTGTCATGCTCACCCGCTCCCTTTCAAAGGGCTCGTGGGAACTTATGCAAAAGGGAAAGCTGTGTGGCTAAAAACTGAATGGAGGAGAAATGAAATGAAAATGGAGGAGAGGGAGAGGGAGAATGAGAGGGAGGGAAAGGGAGGGTGGGAGCAGAGAGAGAGAGAGAGAGAGAGAGAGAGAGAGAGAGAGAGGTGATGGAGAAGTGGTGAAGACAGCAGCAAGGACGGTCCGAATGACATGCACATAAAAGGGAAGAAACGGAGTGAGAATGTGACGGAGGAAGCAGGGAAGAGGAAGGGGGGGGGGGGGGGGGGGGGGGGGGGGTTTGCAAGGGAAATGTGAGCCAGGCTCGGAATGAGGGAGGTGGGGCAAGCGGTGGCTGGCGGCGACAGTTGTTTATCCGCGGCCCTCCTGTCACGCACAGCCAACCCCAAACTCGCTCCTAACACACGGATCAACATCTCCAAGGCTGCAACAGCCAGGTTATGTTTTCTCCGCATTCAGTAAGTTGATTTTGTTGTTTATTTGTTTCCCTCTCTCTATCTCTCTCTCTCTCTCTCTCTCTCACACACACACACACACACTAAGGCAGTAAAGATTAGAATGCAGAGCTTGGGCAAGACTGACCACACGGAACATAATGAGGAGAGTCTGGGATTAACGGTAACGGTGGTGAAATAAAAAATATCACAGGATGAAGATAAGGAGCTGCCGAGGGAGATGTGATGGCCACTTTAATGGAGCCTGAACTGTAAACACCAAGGCTTCACACTGGGCGATTAATTAGCTAATTAAAGCACACCCAACAAACAGGGGAAAAACATCCCACATGTGTGGGCATGTCGAGAGATGTTTTCATGTTTACACCAATTGCTCTCCTCTGGACTGGACAGAAGCAGACCACTTACTCAACTGAGAAAAAAACAAAAACATATAACTTAACAACACCAGCTGAGAGTGGGTGTTCAACGGAGGTATGTGGTTGTTCTTTAGCTAAAGGTAAGCTAGCCGTGAATGAGACAAGAACAGACAGCTAAACAGACTGGAGGCAAAGACAAGGGACAGCGGTGTGACAGGTGCCTGTCTGTCGGCCAGGCGTCTGAGGTGGTAATTGGGTTGCTAGCAGCCATGCTAACGGGGGAGAGGAGGAGGATGGGAGGCAACGAGACATGGCGTAATTGACTGACCGCAGGGCCTCTCCAGGGGGTCTGGGTGGATTTGTCGTGGTGCGCCCGTCTGTCCACCCTGGACGCCGCTGCCCTCTGCTGGCAGTGGCACCTCACAGCAGCCTGAGAGATAGACGGAGAGAGAGAGAGAGAGAGAGAGAGAGAGAGAGAGGAGAGGGGGAGGTATTGAATTAATCAAACCATGTCATGTGTTGGAACAAAATCTCATCAGCATAACAAATATGAAGCCGCACAGAAAGTCTGCCTGATGCTCTGGATACTTTGTGAAATTGTATGAAATTGAATGTGAGAGGTGGGAGATGTCATTTGGAGAACAGGGAGAAAATGTTACAGAAATGTATAGTATAGTATAGTAATGTAGTACCATATGGTGGTGAGAAAATATCAGGCAATTATTTTACTTTTCCATTTAGCATGGGGGGGACCTGTCCCAACACCTGCCCCAAAAAATGGAGTTATAAGTGCTAAAAGACTCCGATATGAGATATTTTCTTATTTGGAATATATGCCTCTCTGTGCATGTGTATCCACATTTTGCCTTTGAATTTTCTCCAAATCATAAAATCCTTCTGACAGCACTTCTGCAGTGCACCTCTGCTTATCTTGAATATATTTTCATTTAAGGAGAGAGAGAGAGAGAGAGAGAGAGAGAAAGAGATGGAAAGAGAGAGATGGAGAGAGAAAGTTTTAATCTTTCATTAGCTGTCAAAACTATAATTTAAACTCTATTTGCCAGCACCACATCTTTTCACTTTCCATGACTTGTCTTTTACTTACCTCCTCAAAGAGAGGAAGGAAACCAATGATAGACACAAATACAAACAGATGTTTCAACACTTGGCACATACCAGATATTAGTCAATTTATTGTATATAGTATACAGCCTTAAAATCCCAAAATTTGGTGGTGGGGCATTGTCTCTATGTATTACGGTAATTGGGGTCCATCAGGTCAAAAGACCTGAATCATCCTGTAATGTACTATTCTAATGGTAGAGGTGTGTTAGGAGAGAGAGCCGTGACGCTGCAGACAGTCTGATTTTCACTCTGGCTTATCTAATACTCTTCATGTAAAAGCACAGTCTCCAATGTGGGCAGAGAGAAAGAGGTGGTGATTCATGATATAATTAAATACATAATGCCAAATCATTTGCATTGATTTGGGTATGTCACTGGCTCTAATTGTGCCTTTGTGTTGTGTAAACACGACTATCATCCGGTTCATCCTGGTTTTTCAATGTTTGGTCAGCATCACAGATGTTATGTCATAGACTGCATGTAACATTATTCTCGGTATTGCAGTATCATCATTTCCTTTTGACATAAAACACAGTCTATGGGCTACACTCGATAAAACACAACCACACGGTTGTATTTAGTCATTTAAAATCTATTAAAATATTCTGATGAGTTAGATAGAACGGCAAAAGCATTACAGTCTGAAGTTGACCACAGCTGGATTGACTGAGTGCCTCACCACTGTTTATGTGTATGTTGTGTTGCACTGTGTGATGTTATTGTAGTGAGGTGTGGCAGACATTAACTCACTGTCTGCTGCTGTATTGTGCTGTGTTGTGTTGTGTTGTGTTGTGTTGTGTGGTGTGGTGTGGTGTGGTGTGGTGTGGTGTGGTGTGGTGTGATGTGATGTGATGTGATGTGATGTGATGTGATGTGATGTGATGTGATGTGATGTGATGTGATGTGATGTGTTGTGTTTTATACAACAATTGGGTTCTATGGAACTATTTATTTGTTTCTGATTGGCCGAGAGACGTTCCATGAGTTGGAATATCCCTGGACATTTCAACTCAGACTTTGCACAGCTAATAATAAATCACTCCGCGATACAATGCGAAGATTTGACACAATGTTCCCAGCTCTCCACTATTTCAAGCAATGGGTTACTTCTTAGCAAACCATAACGAAACAGTGCTTCACCACATCTGTGGATTAAACCACACAGTCAACTCAATGTAAGTAAGATGCAACATTTCTTTCAAGAAGACATGTAAACCACCAAGACCCGTAACGAGGGATCTGGAATGTTGGTTACCTAGCAACCAAGATGCTGTCTATTGAAAAGAACTATTTTTTGATGCGTAAGAACGATGTCGAAATTAACATTTTTAAACAATAATGGGGTGTTTTCAGATTATTTCGTTTGTTGTAGAATTGTTGTATAAAAGCAATATAGCACTCGTGATCGTGGGATTGGTCATGGATATTCCCACGGCTGTTGTTGCCTGCGCCACTCGGCCTCCGGCCTCGTGGCTACGGCTGAACAACACCCGTGGGAATATCCATGACCAACCCCACTCTCACTCGTGCTATATTGCTTAAGTGTTGTGTTGTGGTGTGTGTGTTGAGTTGTGGTGTGTTGTGATGTGTTGTGTGTGTGTTGTGGTGTGGTTTGTTGTGTTGTGTTGTGTTGCGTTGTGTTGCATTGCGGTGCGTTGCGTTGCGTCGTGGTGTGTGTGTGTTGAATTGTGGTGTGGTGTGGTGTGGTGTGTTGTATGTGTGTTGTGGTGTGGTTTGTTGTGTTGTGTTGTGTTGTGTGTTGTGTGGGGGGTGTTGTGTTGTGGTGTGTTGTGTTGTGTTGTGTTGTGTTGTCTTGTGTTGTGTTGTGTTGTGTTGTGTTGTGTTGTGTGTTGTGTGTTGTGTGGGGGGTGTTGTGTTGTGGTGTGTTGTCTTGTGTTGTCTTGTGGTGTGTTGTCTTGTGTTGTGTGGTGTAGGGTGTGGTGTGTTGTGTTGTGGTGTGGTGTGGTGTTGGCATTGTGAGGTGTGCCAGATGTTACAGTAACTCACTGTCTGCTGTTGCTGTTTGTGGAGATACTGTTGCTGGGTGAGCTGAGCGATGGTGCGGTCCTTACAGCGCAGCTCTTCCCTCAACCCCTGCACTTCTCTCATCAACTCCTGCAACTGGAACACCCAGCAGACATATTAACACACACACACACACCACACACACACACACACACACACACACACACACACACACACACACACACACACACACACACACACACACAGGCAATATAGAACTACTTTATACTAGAAATGTGTTTAAAATGATAATCAGAGACACATACATACACACAACCTAGACATTATCACATCCCCTTGAGCAGTACAGGTGTTTGATTAAAAAGGACCATCATTCCAACTGTGCCATTCCTACAGTATCAGTGACGCTTCTGTCTATACATCAATATGGCCTCCTCTTTTCCTGCACAGAGCCTGAGAGGCTATACATCATTCAGTGACATGGGAGTAAGGATAATGAGCTGTGCTAAAAGCCTTTTGTCTAGTCTGGTCCATACACACCTACGCCCAGGAGAGTTTGTGTTTGTGTGTGTGTGTGTGTGTGTGTGTGTGTGTGTGTGTGTGTGTGTGTGTGTGTGTGTGTGTGTGTGTGTGTGTGTGTGTGACAAACAGCTTCCCCTACTTGTGTGTAAAGCCACCTGCAGCGTTTGTGTGTGTGCTTGCATCCCTATTTGTGATTTCACACATTTAAGCCAACATGGCACAATGGTGCATGTTAAATAAGGATCAATACGCAAATCTTTATCCAGAGTTAACTTAACACCAGGATGACAATGATATTTTCCTCAACAGAAACTCCACCCACACAGCTGGATC
>NC_055972.1:15217501-15262501 GCF_018492685.1 Alosa sapidissima | reverse complement strand
GAGTGAATATTTTGTGTTCAAAGTGAGCCACAAATCCGTTTTCAAACACAACAAGAACATTAGCTTCAGAGAGACTTTTGCAACGCACAAATCAAAGCACTTCACACTGAAAGTGACGACCGTCTGGAATAAACAAAACAACTCCCTTTTAGTTCACTCCTTTTTTCCTCTTCTTTCTATCTTTCTCTCTGGCTCTGTCTCTTCAAACAGCTGAGTAGCTGTGCCTTCTGTGACTTCAGCGACTCCCCTACCCTTTCTGGGAGAAACAGAGCTTTCTGGGAACTCCCCTGGAGCAGCCCAAAGCCAAACAAGCCTCCGACTCAAGCGGGGCTCCACTGCTAATATCTCGGTCCAGAGAGAGAGAGAGCGAGAGAGGCACTGAGAGCAGGCACTGGGGTGGCCTGGCCTGAGACACCCGGAGCTCGACCATACGGAAGGAGAGAGGAGTGGGGAGAGGAAAGGGGAGGGGAGGGGAGGAGAGGAGCAATGAGCTGGACTGGGACCCTCCAGTCACGAGAACCAGTGGTGAGAGAAGAAGTAGAGAAAAAAACACACACACACAAGGCCTTCCCCTTCCTGCCTGCCTGGCACTGGAGAGTGTGTGTGTGTCCAGGATGGGGGGGGGGGAAAGGGAGGGAGGGCCCTGTCCATGTGAGTCCATTGACTAGAATTCTTGTCTCTAGCTAGCCTCATCTTCGAACACGCACACACACACACACACACATACTTCTTCCACTGTTTTCTGTAGCCCGGAGTCAGTACGCCCAAGGCTATAAATAACACACTCAGGACACACACAAACACACACCAGAAAAGGAGGGGAAGGTGGGACAACTGGGTTGCCTGCTTTAAATTCCTTCACACAAACA
The DNA here is from genome assembly GCF_018492685.1 of Alosa sapidissima. NCBI lineage: Eukaryota > Metazoa > Chordata > Actinopteri > Clupeiformes > Clupeidae > Alosa > Alosa sapidissima. The sequence continues at coordinate 15,261,632 of NC_055972.1, read as the reverse complement.
TATAACCTACACACACACATATATATATATACACACACATACACAAAACTATACACAAACACATTCTAATTCCATAACAGTTTTATCTGTTCCCCTGTAACGTAAATAGAGAGTCAAAGCTGTGTGTGTGTGTGTGTGTGTGTGTGTGTGTGTGTGTGTGTGTGAGTGTGTGTGTGTATGTGAATGTGTGTGCGTGTGCGTGTGTTCTATGTCCACTGTGCATTGTTCTGCCTTTAAAAGAAATCTTTTGTGTCCACTCTCGCTGGTATAGAGTCTGAAGTCATCCTGTGACTTTCTCTCATGATGTCACCAAGAGACTGACTGAAGAATTCCTACATTACCCATGAGTCCTCATTTGTCACCGCACTCCACATAGCAACGGCACAAGTCAGTCCGTAGCCCCTGGCTCAACCTACCATTAGAGAAGCGGAAAAAGAGAGGCAGCCGTCCAGCCACATACGACGGGGGCCAAGCGGAATTGCAGCTTCGCTGTCCAGTAAGAAGACACTCCGCCATGGCGGCAGCAACCACACAACAGCTAGCCGGCACAGACAAGGACGCTCACAAGGATATTAGGTCCTCCTGACTATTAAAGGGACGGCTCTGGCAAATCAAACACGAGGGAAAATGACTCATGGCAATGGCAGCACAGACAAACAGACTGCACTGCCATTAGTTTAAGGGGGAAAATAGAATAATAAGAGAAAGCTATGCTGGTTTCACTCAGGGGGCCCTAGCTGAGAAAGGTCATTCAAATTCACATTCATCTAAGCGAGAGGCCATGATTACCATGATTACTTTAAATCAGTGACATCTTCACACGACGCAGCAGAGGAGAAAAGGCCCTGTGAGGGTGTGTATGTGTGTGTGTGTGTGTGTGTGTTGGGGGGGAGCGTTATAAAGCACAGACTGCTGATTAGATCACATCTGCAGCAAGGGTGGGCGGATGATTAGCACTTTCACTTTGGGGGGTTGGGTGGTGGAAGAGGAGGAGGTGGAAGGAGTGTTTGGGCCAGGAGTGCTATCAGTGACACCCTGTAGATCCGGGTGGAGGAGAGTAGTGGGAGGAGACGCCTAATCAAGCGCTCATCCTCTCTTGCTGACGTGGAGATGGCTAGATGGATGGCCCACTGTGCTCCTGTTTTTTAAGGCTAACGAGCTCAAACGAGATTTGGGCTTGTGAGTGGAGGCACGGGACAGATGTTCGTTGGCAATCATCTTAGCCCTGAATCTGCAGAGCCAGGTTGTGGACAGAGAGAGAGAGAGAGAGAGAGGCGGGGGAGGGGGAGGGGGAGGGGGAGGACAGGGCACAGTGTGATGGCATGTTGACAATGTGCAAAATGCACCCGGGTCCGTAGACGTATGTGCGTGTGTGTTTAAATGCCAGCAGATGAGGAGGTACATGGATTCCTATACCGTATGTATGTGCATTTGAGATAAGAGCACTGATCTATAAAGAACTTCTTCTTTATAGATCAGTGGATAAGAAAGACTTAGAGGTTTTTAAATTAAAATTAAAATGACATTTGGGCAGCATTTTCCCTCAAACTAGGGAATTGGAACTGACTGGCCATGCAATGCATGCATGTGTGTGTGTGTGTGTGTGTGTGTGTGTGAGCCAACTCACCATTGCACAGAGACACATCCTCTGACAGGTCCACATCCAGCATGAGGTCATCATCTTCAAGGTCACATGACTCCAAATTATCCAGGTTGCTAAGAATGTCCTGAGACAACACAGAGAGACAACACATTAGAGAGAAACTACATGAAACCACCATTGCAATTTGTTGTCTTTCACCACTAAACACAGTATTTACTACAAGGCAGTAAAGTGCCTTTCAGACGCCATTTAAATACTGAAAGGAGCAACATTGCTCTTGTGTGCTTTCCGCCGAAAAGTGTCTCATCAACCAGGCCAGCTGTTTTGAAGAACAGCAAACACATCTTATTAATGGTGAAGACGTCTAGTCAAAACAACAAATTGCGGCCTGGACTGCTATTTGCACCCCAGTACATGAAGCCTGCCCACACAGAAACACTCCAAGGCAGAGATCGATACACTCCGAAGGTGGAATAGCAAAAGCCATTTTGTGCTCTGAGATAATGGAAGTGAACTGCCTGAACTTCTTTAAAAAGCACTAAGGTATTGGTTAATGGCCTGAGCCGCTTATTACTGAACTTTAATCAACAAAAGGCCCCACTTTAAACAAAGACAGACAAATGCAAAGAAAAGAGACACAAGGGGGCAAAACACTTTAGTGGTAAAACAAGGGCAAATGTGTAGGATCAGTAGGAATTCTTATGAAGTGGCTAGTCCTTGCTAGTCCCTGCTTCACTGTACTATTACATAAGCTTCATCACAAACAAGCTCGCTAAATAGTTTATTAATTAGATACTGAGCCATTTCTCAACACAATCTCCTATATATATATATATATATATATATATATATATATGATTCAATACAATTCAATAGTCAATACAATTCAAACAGTCAATACAATTCCTGTTAAGTATGTTAACATTGAGCAAACTCTCAGTAATGAGCTTTTCAGCAGGGTGTAACAATTCAAACACAACTGAAACTTTCAGTTCCCTACAGACAGCGATTAGGCTGCATTGATGAATCTGGGGTTATCCATTAACATGGTTTGATGAAGTGTAGAGAGCAATTTTTTCCAATGTAGTGTTTATTAATCATGGAACAGAGGATAGATGGAAGGCTGACTTCCATATTTACAGAACTGCCATTGCTCATAAAATATAAATCGCTTGCATTTATGATGTCAGACGAAACCGTTTGCTTTGCACTCTGGTTAAACAGCGTTAAATATCAACCAGCAGTGAGTGGCATTTGCTTTAAGTAGTATAATATTGGCTATGGCCTTCAACAGCTCTCTTTCTATCTTACTTTCTCCTGCACACACACACACACACACACACACACTCACACATACACACATAGAAACAATAACACACAAACATGCATGCACACACACACACACACACACACACACACACACACACACACACACACACACACACACACACACACATATTTACAACTGGCCTTCAGTGCTGGTGTATCCTGCAGCCATGGCAGCGGAGAGAGCTTAGTCACGGTGCGCTGCTCCGGGGAAAAGATATTTCACACAGCTGGGTCAGGGGTTTAGCTACGGCCGTGGCTGCATCACCTCTTCAGATGACACGCCTATGTGTGTGTATGTGTGTGTGTGTGTGTGTGTGGGGTTGGCATGGGGGAGTCCTGCTTCAGGGATCCCCTCCCCGCAACACCCCCCCCCCCCCACACACACACACACACACTTTCAGAGAGCCCATGAGGGGCCACGCAGGAAGATGGGATTATACCGCTGTTCAGGTGTGGAGCACGTAGTTTGGCTGGCCTGCTGATAACACACGGCGTTCGTGTCCAAAAGGACGAGCCAAGTGGACAACATTGTTTGTGCATCATTGCGGATGAGTCCGAAATGAGAGACTGTAATGGAAACAAATGTGGTATGAGAAGTTGAAAGGAATATTAAAAACAGTGAGCCCAATGGCTTCTGTCTGGTTTCTTCTAAACTTTTTATACTCAAAATATATTTATAGCAAATATTATATTTGTATACACTATCTGTTTCTGCTTGACACAGTTTAACCATCCATAAGAGCGTAATCTCTCTTATTTTGAGACAGGACTGGGAGCGTGCATCTGCTACATTCCGGGGATGCTCTGGATATCATTGAGCCCTGCTCAGTCATGACAGCAGTCAGAGTCATTTGCACCCTAAAAAAGCACCTTCACTGCAACCATGACACTTCTGTGGAGGCTGCCTATCCAATATTTATCACAGCAGCAGCAGCAGTGCTTTCTTATAAAAAAAAAAGTGGAATGGAAGAACACATACACACACACACAACCCCCAAATCCCTGAAATCAATGTTCATCTCAGATCTGTGTCCATGTTTTCAGCACCTCTCAGTGTTCTGAGTTAGCACTGACAATGCTTAGGCGGTTAGAGGCGGTAGTCCATTGATCCCTCCACACTGGGTGAGCCAGGCAGAGAGAAGTTACCCAGCGTGCTCCTGTATCTCATTAGGTACGCAATCAGTCGTGACTAATGGGTCGAACCTTGCAGATATTCATATCTTTAACAGCTTATTTCAAGCACATACCAACAATGTAGTTGTTTTTCTCTCAATTCTTTTGTTCAGAGGATCATGTTCATATTCTGTAGTGTGTGTGTGTGTGTGTGTGTGTGTGTGGTTGGGAGTGTGTGAGTGCAGTCTGTCTGCTGGTGTGAGTGCGGATGGTTTTCGCGTGTGAGACTATAACACTTCACCATTCCATGCCTAAATTCACAGGCACAGCCTAAAGCTGACCTGCTGCATGGCGGACACACAGAGCTGTGCACCAATCCAATCACTCGACCCATTTGCTCCCAGCACAACATGATCAATCCCTGGCGCCTGCCTGACCTATCAGCACCCCCACTCTCCCCTTCAAGTGCACCAATCCTGCAATTTATACTCTCTGTCCAGGGCGGCAGAGCCCCTTGCCAAGAGGGAGGACTTAAGTAATGTGGGGTTAGGAACTAACCGTGAATCAGGGGAGTTAAAGCGAAATGTCCTCCAACCTATTTGAGAATATAAAGAACTCTGTCACAACCTGTAAAACTTGACAGCCAGCAATTATGCACAACTGCTCAGCAAGATATAATGTAGCATTGGCACTATGTATCACTCTGCTCTGTAGATCGACTGTACTATCCGCAAGTCACAGGAGGCAATAGTGCTGCCTGGGATCATCATTATCCCCTGGTTTGCCCTTATATGTACTTTTTCCACAGGCCAAATGTGCTTCGACATCACCACAGCCATGTGACCTCAGCAGATAATGACACCCCTGAGAGTGAGCAAGAGTAGATGAGCTGTTTGTGTGTGTGAGTGTGTGTGTGTGTCTGTGTGTGTGTGTGTGTGTGTGTGTTTCTGTGCCAAGAGAGAAATAAAAAAGGCAGTGGTACACAGACATTTCAACTTGTTACACAGAAAGGAAAAATATCTATGACTATAGAACAGCTATATGTACCCTGGTCTCCAGCAGGTCTACTACACTTAGAGCAGAGCACTGCATACTGCACGCAAGCTACGGTTTCATTAATGGTGACAAAGCGCCGGTCTGCACCGCATACGCCGGCTTATTGCCATGGCAACAAAGGCACGAGTGCTTCCTTTATTGAGCCACTAATGAATCTATCTGTTGCATTTGTGCACTTCTGCAGCCAAACAAATCTAAACATGAGCATACTACGACAAGCCAACCACTAGAGCTGCCCGCAAGAGGGGTTTGAGAGGTAAATGGTCAGAGACATGAAGCGAGGGATCAAAGCAGATGAATGAAGGCCTCACGGTGGTGGAGCCGTGCTCTCATGGTGAGTATACAAATAAATTTAAAAAATGAGTATATTTTTTGCCCTTTTTATGCCTTTAATGAGACAGGACAGTGGAGTACAAACACTCCATTCTTAAGAGATGGGGACAAAAGCACTAAATGATTGGCTATTGAAAAGTCCAAACAAGTCAAAAAAGTTCAACCACCTCAACCGCTCCTTGATTTTTTTAAACGTAAGAGGTTGCAATCTGCTCCTATTGGAGAAGCCCAGAAGCACATAGCCTACACAGTTTATACTTTGCTTTGGCTTGGACCATGGATGGCTAGTGGGATCAATCCTATTGACTAAAGCCTGCACCTTACGCAGTTGGATTATTGAGTGAAAGCAAGATTCCCACCCCCCTCCAAAAATAAATGTAAAACAACTGAATAATTCGATAAACATGAAAGACTAGACCACTCCGCTCTAAGAGTTCATGATGAAGAAACATACTGCCCCCTTGAGGCATGCGCTGGCAACTGCATGTATTTCATTTCCTGCCCCCGACCTATACTTTCCGCTCCTTGCCATTCATTTGTAAAGAGACTGGTAGTTGAGGTGGGAGGGAGTGGGGGGGGCGAGGGTGCAGGGCTGTACAATTTTCATATGAAACAAAGCAATACCATCCTCAGCCCTGGGTTATTCCTTTGCCTCAAGTCTCCGTGGACCAATCTACACAATCAGAGGAACAAGCCCTGTAGAGCTGTCAGACCTTACATAAATAACCTGCTTTCAGACAAGCTACTACATACACATACGACAGCTCTATGCTGCAGCAGTGCTGTGTAGCTGCAACACAAAGAACATTAATAAGCCTATTTCACAGTGTTCAGGTGTCCGGCCTCATTGATCTTAATGATGCCTTAATTGGCAGGGTTAAACGTCTTCCTGCTTTTGTCTTTCCTGTGGACTTTTCTTTTGCTGTCTATGGGACTGTGCTGTTCCATAGGAAGTTGATTTACACAGCGACCCCATCTTGTGAAATGGGCTAATTAGCAGGTTCAATTGTTCTGCCACACACTGTCAAGAGACTAGTGCTACGTTTACACGTGGCCAGCTATTTTCATAAACGGACATTTCACCCTCTCCGTTTTCAAAAATAACATTGTGCACACCTGTCAGTTTTTAGAAAAGTTTTCCTTTACACTAACCCGGGTATATCCCTTCAAGAGCATGCCAAACCTGTATGTGGTAGTGTAACGAGAAGTTCAAGCCCATGTTAGCCAATCAGAATCCTGAAAAATCAACAACAGCAACGAATCACTTCCTCTTTCTCTTTTGAACTGACTAAAAATCTCTGCCTCGTCACATAAATCTCCGTTTGTACCTCTTTAGACGCAAACGAATAAACACGAGTTTTCACAAAAAAACGATCAGCCCGGAGTTTTTAAAAACTCTGTTTGTGGGGGGATAAAACCTCCGTTTGCGTCTAAATGACAGGGTCAAACGCAGAAAAACATCACTGGTTGCATCATTTTCGTTGTCGTCTAAACAGGGCCTAGTAGAGGTGAAGAATGTTTCACTGTGTGCTGTTCTTTACATTGCAAATACTTGGCTTAGATCCTATAAGTCACAGTGCATATAGGTGGGTTGTAGGAGAGGCAGAGAAAGTATCAGGATACAGAAAAACAGACTAATAGCAAGACGGAGGGTATTGAAAGAGAGACAATGAAAGAGACAGACAGAAAGAGAGAGAGAGAGAGAGAGAGAGAGAGAGAGAGAATGGAGTCTCCACACTTTACTTTGAATTTTAATGAATGTGTCTGATGAGAGTAACGTATAAAGATCGGTATCTTCTTCTCCACTGCTCTTGCACCTCTTTAATGTTTCATGTCTTACTGGCAGCAGAGAAGAGCTAACGTTAAAAAAGAAAGAAAGGGGGGAAAAAACCTTTCATTACAGGGCATGGTCGAACCATGGGTGAACAACAGCCTATTACTGGAACTGAGGCAAAAAACCTAATGTGTGCTACCCAGAACCATTAGACTGACAGCCTCTTTGTTACAGAATTCAAATCACGGACATGCGCAGACCATCATTTATTAGCTTTCCATTTCATTTGGAATTTACGGCGGACGGGCCCATTCCCAGCCCATAGTAACACTAAGCTAAGCACTCTGACTCAGCACATTTCTCTCATGCTCACAGACAATACAGGTTAGCCTGGTGCTAAAGCAGAGCCACAGCCCTCTGTATGGATGTCTATGGTGTATGAAAGTCTATTCCTTAGCTTGGGGCAGATCACAAGTGATGTTTTAGTTTGCTTTGTTTTGTACTGATTTTGAAAAGACATTGTTTACACAGCTCCATGGGTTTAGTTATTTTAATAAATGCTTCCTGGGCATGGCCATAATCTTAAAATCTTCTGAATTACATTAAGAGTTTGCTAATCATGATAATGTGCAAAAAGGTAAAAATGTCAACATAAATAGGACATTAGAACACATTCACTAACAAACCAAATACATGTAGTGAATCAATTTCTCCACTAGAGGTCAGTCTCTAACCAACTCTCTGTCATGGTTGGACCAGCCATGGAAAAGGGCACTTGAATATGAGCACATGGTTTTTAGCACTCAAGAACTATGAGGCTATTTCATTACAGCCAGTCTAATCCAATACCATGGCACATTTATCGTTTTGATATGGCATTGACATTTTGTGCCATCAGATGTGCAAGATGTCAGTTGTAGTTACAGGCAGTTGGACAGGGCTAGTATATGAAATCAAACCACCTCTAACCATTACAAACACTTGTCTTCTGCCACAAGGCCTCAGCAACAGAGCATACAGCCGTGTGATAGGTTGGCATTTCTAAATCACTCTCAGTTAGGACCTCTGTAAGGGGAGAAAAAAACATAAAGCTGATTAACATTTGAACTCTCCGCCCATTAATCTCTTTATAGGTTCCTCAGAGCCAATCAGCATACCCGGCAGCGGCAGGCGGCACAAGGAGCGACAACGGCCCGTTAATCCCCTTCTGAGAGAGCACTCCAACCCAACTCTCTCTCACCTTATTCCTCCCACCCCACCCTTGCCCCAACATCCCATTCATATACATGCCTCCCCGTCATCCACCACTGGGTCTTATACCCTTACCATAACCTCCCTTAACTAACCACAGTAGTACACACACACACACACACACACACACACACACACACACACACACACACACACACACACACACACACACACACACACACACACACACACACACATTTACAGTCTGGTGAGCAGGTGTGCTGTACTTGGTCACGAGTGGTTGGGCTGGAAGCTAAGCGCTCATTAGCGTTAGGACGGCAGCCGGAGGCAGGCTTTAGGTTCCAGACCAGCCCCAGGCACCAGCCACCGGGGGAGTACCGCAGGTGAAAGCGAGAGGGCTAGACTGTGCCAAGGGGGCACCCTTGGCACTGGGCAGATCAGAACACAACCCTGGATCAGAGCGGCCCATTGAGGTCTTGGCAGGGGCCAGGGCAAGAGGATCAGCAGGGGGCAGCTTGGCATAGAGATGAAAGGTAGAGTACAAAGGGCTTGATCACGGCGTCTTAAGATTAACCTCTGTGCTCCTCGCAAGAATTAGCAAGGTTACAAGTGCACAGCAGAGTGCACAGTGTTACATAAGTGGGTTGCATGTGTACAGCCGCGTGTGTGTTACCAGACATGGCGATCAATTCTTAGCTCCCTCCCTCCCTGATAGATTGGGCTAATAGATTGTGATTGTGATTGTGATAGATCTTACATGATGAGCCTCCATTGTTCCATCCCTTTGTTCTCTTCTCACACAGTAAGCACAGCATTTGTGAGTGTGTGTGTGTGTGTGTGTGTGTGTGTGTGTGTGTGTGTGTGTGTGTGTGTGTGTGTGTGTGTGTGTGTATGCGTGTGTGTGTGTGTGTGTGTGTGTGTGTGTGTGTGTGTGTAAGCATGCACAGTATGGCTAAACTGTGTGTATGCAAAAAATAACTAAAATAAAATAACTCTGTTTGTGTTTGTGTGTGTGTGTGTGTGTTTGCAACTATGGTGTCTGTGTGTGCACATGGAGGTGTGAGTGTGTGTACATGAGTGCATGTGCTCACCCCACAGATGCCCTCTGAGTCATAGCTGCCGCAGCAGTGTGAGTTGTGGCCCATGGGCTCCAAGCCCTCCTCGTCCCACATGTAGGTCCCCCCAGAGCTGTTGGACGGCGACAGCTCCAGAGACGAGCCTGGAGGGAAGTCGTGCTCCGGAGACTCCGCCAGGGGGGGACGGGGAGCCTGCACCCCATAATCAGCCTTCCCTCCTGGGGAACATGGCAAGATGACCGGGGTCTTCACAAGTGCTTTAATGAAGTTTCCACAGAGGTTAAAAAGGTTATGCGAAAAGAAACTTTAGGAAGCGCAGAAATGACAGTCTGACATTACCATCCAACAATCTTACAAGTATAAGTATATATACTCTTTTGATCCCGTGAGGGAAATTTGGTCTCTGCATTTATCCCAATCCGTGAATTAGTGAAACACACACAGCACACAGTGTGCACACAGTGAGGTGAAGCACACACTAATCCCAGTGCAGTGAGCTGCCTGCATCAACAGCAGCGCTCGGGGAGCAGTGAGGGGTTAGGTGCCTTGCTCAAGGGCACTTCAGCCATGCCTACTGGTCGGGGTTCGAACCGGCAACCCTCCAGTTACAGGTCCGAAGTGCTAACCAGTAGGCCACAGCTGCCCCTAAAATCTTCACTGATTTGGTTGAGCAAAGGCCACTTGTAAAGGGCATTGACGATGATAACATTGCAGGAGTTTGCATCCTGTGCTATCAAAAAAACTCCCAGAGCCCTGCGGTGTTAAGCTGTAGACTTTGATGGTTTCCACATTACACCTTTCCAATTTGACATCACTCTCTGTGACTACCCCAATTTAATGGTTCTCAACATAAGGTCTATAGACCACTATCTTGTTATGAAAATAAATTTTAAGTTCTTGGCAGTACTTTCAACTATGGTTGGCAATGATGATAAAATTCACTTAATAACAACCTCTTTTCAAACAGAAACTAATGGGCAATATGCAATAATGGTTATAGTCTGCAGTGGATGTTTCTGATCTAAGCTGATACCTGTCCAGTCCATGGTTTCGTTCAGAAAACTGCGGAGTCGCGCCTGGCTGGACGATGCCAACCGCTGTCTGTTGTCAGGCGTGCCGTCATGTGACTGGTCTCCCAGGTTGTCAAAGTCATCGAGGAACTCCTCACTGGTGTCGTTTCGGTCCAGGGAGGACGCTGAAGAAAGGGACATGTCCTCCAACACCTCCCCTGGACACGAAAGACTGGGGTCCTTCTCCCTCTGGTTAGAGTGGTCCTCTGAAGGATTATCTAGGCAAAGTACCTGGAAAAACATTTACAAGAGTTAAAGAGTAAGAAGACAATATTCTCAGTGCTGTTCCAGCTGAAAATGAAAATGCAATGCGGAATCAAAGTGTAATGCGGAGTACAATATACAATATATAACTACAATTAATATAGTTATTTAGTATTATTATTATATGTATAGCTACAATTAATATAGCAATATAGAGTTCAGTGATTTGTTATACCAATGGATGCAGGATTGGGATCTAGACAATCTAATGAAGGGAGGAAGCATCAGTGCATTGAGACTCACCTTGTCACTGTCAGCAGAAAAGTCGGGGGAAGTGAGTGGCGACACCTCACTGTCAGTCGCAGGCTCACTTCCCCTGCCCTCCTCCGCTTTCCCGTCACCCGCCATCCTCCCAGCCAGCAGAGGGCGCTGTGGCTTGTTCCCGGCTGACCGTGTCAGTCGATAGGCCAGGCCGGAGGGTTTTGTCAGCACGCAGTTGGGCAGGAGGGGCTTCCTCAGTGCGCTGGGCGGCGTTGCGGACCCTGCCGCCCCCAAGGCCGAGGGCCGCTCAAGAAAGCCCCCCTTGCCGAGCTGCTGCTGCCCGGATGTCCGGCCATTGGCGAGGACGTGCTGGGTCCGGAGGACGGGCGGGCGCAGCTGGGTGTTGGCCAGCGGCTTGGCCAGCTCCACGGCCCGGTTGAAGGAGAAGGAGCGCGGGATGTGCTCTGCGGGCAGCTGCTTGAAGTTGGTGAAGCTCTGGGAGCGCACCATGCTGTCGGAAGAGGAGGGCGAGTGCGCCAGAGTCTTCAGGCTGTCGCTAGACTGGGACAGACTGTCCCGGGAGCTGCTGCGCGGGGACGAGGAGCTGGCCCGCGGGCGCAGCAGACCAGAGCCCCTGCCGGGCCCCGTGGAGGAGGAGGAGGAGGAGCCGTTCTGGGTCGGCCTGGCTCCGTTGCTCTGGGGGCTGGCCGGGTGGTTGGAGGGGGACTGCTTTGGCATGGGCTTTGGACTCGGGCTCCTCTTCGAGGCCTGCTTGGGAATGGCTTTGGGGCTGCTGATGGTCACCGGCACTGTGCCGAAGCGACGCGCCTTGGTGACAGGAGTGGCCGGTTTCTTGATCTCTCTGAGCCCTGGAGAACCATGGGGAGGCCCTCGGCCGCGCTCCACCTTCTCCCCAGCGGCGGAGCCCTGCTCTGGGCTGGCAGGCTGCACAGGGCTCCCATTCTCCTTCCTCCACTTGAGCGAGAAGGAGGAGGCGCGGACAAGGCCATTGAGCTTGCCGGTGGGTTCGCTCTTGCCCTCAGAGCTAGGCGTAGCCTGGGCAGAGCCATTGGCAACTGGCACAGTGGTGCCGCCCGACGGGCGGGCACCAAACTTAGGCAGTCTGGACACCATGGAGGGCTTACTAGACGCCTTTTCTTCCATCAGCAGTGAGCTGAGTCATGGAGCTTTGAGGTATCTAATGACCTGGAGACAAGAGGCGAGAAAAGAGGGAGAGAAAGAAAGAGAGAGTTAATTAAAACTTAATTAAACTCAAGCTAACTAAAGCTAAAAAAACGTACTTATTAAACTATAAAAAAGCATGAAATGTCTCTACAATGTTACATAAATATTCAATTTTAACTACCCTCATTCAAGCTTTTAAATTGAAATGAGGATAGCTTTCTCTGGCTGACTTCCTGCTAAAACAAAAGACATGGCTGAATAAATGGAAATACAAATGTCACAATCAGCCTGAGGAAACAGCATATCTGTGTTATATTAGTCTGAGCGTTTGCCAGCGATAAAGACCTTCTGTTTCAAACAAGGCATCTGACATTTAGATGAACTAACTGCATAATACATCAACAGCATGCTGCTGGAGGAGAGGGACAGTTAGCACAGTTGACACGCTATGAAATTAAAGGTAATTCAGTGCTAAGATGTTATGGTCCAGAGTTTCTTGAATAAACAAATATTAAATATGCTCTTTGGACGGAAAACACAATTCTTTTCAGTGGAATTCAGAACAATAATCTTCTAATTTCCAATGAAGAACTGTGAACAATGAGGCCATATCTATCCTCTGGGTCATTATATATACAGCATAAGTATAGCTCTATTTCCATGTTTGTGGTTATGCATTCTTCTCTATTTAGGAGAAAGGGGAAATGAAATTACAGGAACATTACTATTAAGTAGGGCCGTGAAGTTGTCAATTCATTTGTTCACTTCCCCTCTCTATGTCCATAAATGGAGCGCAGGGGCCTCGTTAGGTACAGCACGCACGAAGGGACAAAACACGCCAACCTACAGAATGAACAGCCACCAGTCTGTAGCTTTCAGGACCGCGGTCATGAGTTCACGTGTGTGTGGGGGGTGTGGGGTGGATTTGCACCGTTGGCTTAGCATACCTTACACACGCATGCATCACAAAGACTCATGGGAATATATATATGGTCACACAAACTAAGAAAGAAAGAAACAAACAAACAAAAACACATACTTGTGTATGGTTCATTAGTCAAACACAAAGGAAACCGTTTTGAGTGGCTGTGAATGTTGATCCTAATGCTACAGGTTCATGGCCGAACACACACAATCACAAGGCTAAGTGTGCCTCTATAGAAACAAAGGCATGAGATTCCGTGCCCACTGATCCCAGTGAGCATCACGTGACCGCCTGACCATGAAAAGGGGGGTTGTGTTGACAGTAATCCCCTCTTAAAGGAAAGAGTAGAAATAGAGGGAGAGAGAGGGAGGGAGGGAGAGAGAGAATGATGGAGAGATGAATGAACTGTAACACAAGACAGCCCGGCACTTCTAAACGAAAGGGAATGGGAAATCAGGAGCAGGAGTACTACTGAGTTAATGCTGACAGATGCATGTGACAGATATGCCACAGAGTACAGGAGAGAGGGACACGTGAGACATCCCTCTCGTTTTCTATCCCCCCCCCTCTCACTCTCTCTCACTCTCACTCTCACTCTCACTCTCTCTCTCTCTCTCTCTCTCTCTCACTCTCTCTCTCTCTCACTCTCTCTCTCTCTCTCTCTATTTCCATGTTTGTGGTTTGTGGTTATGCACTCTCTCTCTCTCTCTCTCTCTCTCTCTCTCTCTCTGCAGGGAGCTTGGAGATACAGGTTATGAGGCAAAAATGCACAAATGGAGAAAGAAAGAACAAAAAATGACCCTGGCTGGGGTTTGGGTATGTACGAGTGAGAGAGAATAAGCTTGCATGAATTTACGTGTGTGTGTGTGTGTGTGTGTGTGTGTGTGTGTGTGTGTGTGTGTGTGTGCGCGCGCACATGCGCCATGAGAGTGCACGTGTGTGTGTGTGTGTGCGCGTGTGTGTGTGTGTGCGCGCGCATGCGCCATGAGAGTGCACGTGTGTGTGTGTGTGTGTGTGTGTGTGTGTGTGTGTGTGTGTGTGTGTGTGTGTGTTGCTCCATTTTCATTCATCATGGTATTCAATCGGTTTCTTTCTCAATGATTTGCTTTCAGTCAGTCAGTCAGTGAAGGTCATGCACCTGCAGTCCCCGGCGTGACATAAATGAGTTACGCTGCTGGACCATAAACAATATTCATGACATATTTCACCTTTCATAATTTACTACTGCACATGCAGCCTGAATATTGTTCATGAAGAAATGCTCTCTCCAGCATTCATCAGCATGTGTCTCATAAATTCTTTCATAAATTCAGTCTCCCTCACATGCACACACACACACACACACACACACACACACACACACACACACACACACACACACACACTCGCATACCCCATGACCCAGACAGGCACGGAATCCCCCATCTCGAGGAAGATCTTCATGCATCATTGCAATAATTGTGTGCATGTGAGTGTAATATGAGTGTGTGTCTGTGTGTGTGTGTGCATGTGTGTGTATACCCCCCGTCTCTGTCTGTGTGTCATAGTAAGACATGAGGACTGTGACCCTTAGTCACATACTGACCCAAATATCATCCACTATCTGATAACACTGTTACTGTCAAACATCACAGGCAGAGGAGAGAGAGAGAGAGAGAGAGAGAGAGAGAGCGAAAGAGAGAGAGAGAGACTGACAGAACAAGCCTCTTCTAATCCCCCTCAGTCAATGGTAATCAGGTCATCCACAGCAGCAATGGCCAAAGCCTCTTTCCCTCTCCATCACAAGTAAAGCTCTATGTGTGAGGATTCATTCCCAAATGTATCAGTGTTTTTGAAACGACTCCCTCCCTTGACCACTCCCTCTCTGGTCATGCTCTCCGCACACTGGTCTCCACATTGGACGGTGGCTGGCTGGCTGGCTGGCTGAGTGGATGGCTGGACAGGTGAGATGGTGGGGAGGAAGAAAATAATGAGAGATCGTGTGCCAGGGCTTCCTCCTCCTCCTCCTCCTCCTCCTCCTCCTCCTCCCCTTCTTCAGACCAGTCCGACCCCAACCCCCCCCCCCCCCTGCCTGACACACTTCCTGACACACTTCCATGGCCCCCACTTAAGATGGAGGGAAAGAGGAAATAATGAGGAGAAGAAAAAGTGGCACACTGCATGGACAGAGAGAAGAAAAGAAAGCAAAGAGAGAAAAATACATGGGAGTGCTTTTCTATAAGCACTGCACTCTCTCTCACTCTCTCACTCTTCCTCTAATTCATTCAAGTGACCCAGTACTAGTATGGACCCTTTCAAGAGAGTTCCATTATCAGCATCATAGTTGGCCCCACAAGACTTCCTTTTTAACATTCCATATGTTATCTTAATGCAGAGGAAGTAGATTGGGGCCCAAATAGAATGTTCAAGCATTGTTTTTGTTTTGATTGTTGAAAGGGTCCATACAATCCCAGCCACCAGAGACCAAACTACTATAACCTAAATACACAACAACTGCAGCGCCCAGCAGATTAAATAAGCGGGCAGACCCAGGCACATGTGCGAATAGATATGGGGTAAGCATGGCAACAGTGTGATGAATGACCTAGCACACCATCTGTTGTCAGGCCTCTCTCTCTGTGAGTAACGTCCAGCCCCCCACACCCACCCACTGCCCCAAAAAAAAAACACAAGACCCGCACGGCCCCACACCTCAGACTGGATTGGACTTTTGCACTACAGATTGCTTAGAGTCGTTTGTGGTGAGGCACAGAGAGAGAGAGAGATTGAGTTGCATTTGAATGTATGCAGTTTTTAAAAAAAAATGTATTTCACATTTTTAGTGCAACTTGACGTGTGGTATGGGAGCTATTCATTTCTCATTTTTTGCCCTATCGAGAACTGCAATGTCTTACTGTATGAAGACAAGAATTTATGTTGCCAGTTTGGAACACTAATCCGCTGGAACTGCTAAGGCTTAGCTCGGCTGGGTTATCCAGTAATTGAACATTAGCTGCTTTCAGCCCATTTAGGCCTGCTTTTCCGACCATTGTGGAATAATTCTGCTGATTGGGTTCGGACCTGGTTCCCTCCAGGGTACACTGAACAACTCATTACCCTCATGACAGGCAATAAGAGAAAGAGAGTGGGAGAGAGAGAGAGAGAGAGAGAGAGAGAGAGAGAGAGAGAGAGAGAGAGAGGAGAAAGAGAGAGGGAGAGAGAATCAATTCTCTTAATGCTAGCATATAAAGCTGCTCATTTCTTAAGACATGCCTACTGCGGCACTTTCCTATGTCCATCTCTTACTCAGGAGCTCTGGGTTACTACCTGGCAGTGACACAGCGATACGATACATCAACACAGCATCCTTTAAAAGATTCATGGCCAGGTCATTCAGTAAGCCAACCTGCCCATACACTAAAAGGGAGTGTTTACAACTGCCAGACAGGAGAGAAAAGAGGAGGGGGTGGGTTGCTGACAAAAAAGGACAAGGGAAAGCAAAGTGTGGAAAGCCACTTGTGAAAGTATGTCAAGGAAACGGACACACACACAGTGCACTGCACACACACACACAGACCCCCTAACACTCCAGCAATACAAATTCAAATCCAAACACAGGCTGACATTCTTGAAGAGCAACCGGGTGAGAGCACATACACACACAGGCACACACACACACACACACACACACACACACACACACATACAAAAACACAGGCACACTCACACACAGGCACACACACACACACACACACACACACACACTTTATGGAGAACATAAAGAGAGAGAGAAAGAGAGAGAGAGAGAGAGAGAGTACAGGATAGCTGTGAACCTCTAATCAATTAGACACAGCAGTGTCTCAGTGTCAGCCACACTAGGGCTCATGGGAGATGGAATAGGCAGACAGTGGCCATGGTGGGGAAAGGGGGGGGGGGGGGGGGGCGTGCATGCAGGTTTTCAGGACACAACAGTACCCTACAGCGACTTTTCTGCACGAGTGCTTTTCCCAAACCTGACAGAGCCACTCGTGCTTACCCCTACCGGCCTCTCCTTATGTAGGCTACTGTGCCAATGCGAAAAGAGAGATGGAGAGAGAGAGATGGAGTGAGAGGATGAGAGAGAGAGAATGAGAATGAAAGAGAGAAAGACTGAGAGTTTCAGCCTATATCTCCACCCTCAACCCCCAAAAACTGACTCACACACTCACTGAAACACACACACACTGTCTTCCAGCTGTAGACATAGTAGACCTGAGCTTGTGCAAAAGAAAGCCCATTACTAAATGGCTACATCCATACATCTGGGCAAACTGGGATTCTAAATAAAACCTTTACTGTTCCTTTCTTTGTTTGCTGGAACTATATCTACAAGGTCACACTTTGCCAAATGCAATCCAGTCGGCTAACTGAACAAGCAATGCCTTATCTTTCCAGTGAACAAATACAAACCACATGTGACTCATCCACCAAATAATTTCCAACCCAACAAAACCCATTGGCACCAGCAAACTGTCCACGGCTTGTATAACAGTAACGGGCACTAAGAGCACCGTTGACAGCTGGATGGATCATGAGGCCCCCTTCCCACAGGGAGGCCCTAACTGCCCATTAGTGCCCTCTAATCAAATGAGCTGCAACAAGGTTAGGTTAGCACCCTCCCATGCACGTGCTGCCTGGCGCCTCGTTACAACACCCTGCCCACAGCAGGGAGTCCAAACTCACACAAGAAAAAGAATACACAACCAGCACAGGAACAACGGATTCCTCTCTGAGCACCTAATAATGACTGTTAGAAAAATCCAGCGTTACCTTTCCCTCTGCTGAGGGTAACGTGAGTTCCGTGGAAGGGCCAGCAGGGTCAGCTGATGCAGAGAGAGAGAGGGAGCTCCTAGCTCCTTCACACTCATTCAGACACGTTCTCTGGCACGTCTTTCCTCCCCACGTGTCGGTCTGTGTGTGTGTGTGTATGTGTGTGTGTGTCCTGCAGCCAGTGCCAGTTGGCCTCCAGCAGGGTGCTGTAATATTGATGGAGCCCCACCCTGGCGGGCAGGCGGGCAAGAGCCTGGGAGTGTGGCACATAGTGAGTGGAGCGCGAAAGACGCAGGCTGGACTGGGCCAACCTCAAACCTCTCTGTCTCTTCACGTAGCCCTCTTCTCTGGAGTCTGAACTCGGGGCAGATTGGCTGTCAATGGCGAGACTGTGTGCAGAGTGTGTGAATAATGTGTGTGCTGGCCACTACAGCTACTCACTCTGGCACTGCGCAGCCCTCGTAATGATGCTCAGATCAGTATCGCATAAAGAGACACAAGACAGGACAGGATGCCGGGCTGGAGAGGTGTGTGTGTGTGTGTGTGTGTGTGTGTGTGTGTGTGGGTGTGTGTGTGTGTGTGTGTGTGATTTTGTGTGTATGCGTATGCGTATGCGTATGCGTATCGTATGTGTAGGTGTATGTGTATGCGTGTGTATATGCGTGTGTGTGTGTGTGTGTGTGTGTGTGTATGTGTGTGTGTGTGTGTTGCTGAGATGAAGAACCCTGAACTGAAATTAACGGTTTCAACGGAGAAGTTCACAAGCGGAAATGCCCCATAATTGGATTCATACATCCATTCGACTGGAGTCATTAACGGATAGAAAAATGGAAGAAAAAAAAACTCTTAGATCTAGTTTTGGAAGGCTACTCAAAAACTGAGCTTAATTGTGATAGTATGACATACACTGGTATACTGCAAAACAACTTGATCAACCTCAGACATGCAGATTGCTTACAGGCCTATATATTTACTGGAAAGCACATGTCCAATATTACAGACATTCCCATTGGCTCTGCTCAACATTACATCATTTTGTTTGTGCTGAAACCCAGTGACATGGCAGGCTAATTTAGTTTCTCTTCCCTTTTGTACAGTTTGTTACAGAACCAATCCCACCAGCCAAATAATAAATCTCAAACAGCCCCACTAAGTTCACGGGGCTCTATAAAACCTGTCTGTGACACCCAAATCAAGCCACATGTTCAAACGAAAGCAGCTTATGAGAAACTACAGAAAAGGAGATTTACTTCACAGAATGCTATTACATGTCAAACTGTTAAACATGAAAGTCCTGGAACACAAAGCATGGGGCTGGTTTGTTATTGTGGGTTGACTTGTTACTTCTTTACTGACTGATTTTCAGGGCAAACAAAAGACCAAGTCAAACACAAGTCCTATTATTGGGGAGAATGGGGGAGAAGAAAGGAGAAGAGATAGGGAAAGAAAAAACATGGAGGAAGGAGCAAATAATGGAAGAACAGGAAACGTAAGACGCTGAGTAATGGATCTGAAACAGAGCACAATATGGTCTAAGTGGTTATTGATCTTCCTCGCTTACTGTCCTTGAGTGCTCCATAAAGTCTAACAGCTTGAGAGAAGAGCATAACAAGTTCAAAAGTCAACTGCAGTCTTAAAGTAAAGGCACAGTAGCCTAATGGTGAGGTATTCTTACCTAATATGGAGAACATAAAAAGAAGTATCAGAAGACCATGAGTTAACATTTTGTTTCAACAGCCCTAATGGCAGTGTTATTAAGGCTGCATTCCCAACATCAATCGCTGTCAAAGCAGTTCCATTCTTGACAGACTTCTTATCTTAGTATTAGCATTGCTATGCTAATGTGCACACTTGAGACACTGACAGTGAACTGTGCTCTCCAGCTGAAATGAATACATTCTCTATTGACAACCAGGCTCTCTCTTCTCATAGTATAAAAGCCAAGCAGCACTCACACACTCTGTGCTAATCATGCAGGAACATACGAACCTGGCTTATGGCTCTTGACTTCTGACTGGTATGGCCCATGTGCTTAAGTACTGTCATGGCAAAAACATCAAGCTGTTTACTGTGTTTGTCCGTACCTTCCACTGTATGTCAGAGAGGTATTCAGCTTACGCTAGCGCAACTTTATCCTCTTCTGCCAACATGAAAGTCAGCTGATCAACACGTGGCCCAGCTAGCATGTCAAGTGAAGGCAGAAAGTTGAGAGAGAGAGAGAGAGAAAGTGGGATAAGGGGAAGAGAGAGAGAAAGCAAGATAGAGAGAAACAAGAGAAAGAAAGAAACCATGAAATTACTTGATGAGAGAGACATATAAAGAGAATAGAAAGGGGATGTACAAGTAAAGTACTGACACAATTATAAAGAAAGAATAAATCAGCCTTTTAATCAAGCCGTTCAGCTCAGTAACAAAATTATAAAGGAAGAATAAATCAGCCTTTTGATCAAGCCATTCAGCGCAGTAACAAGACTAACATGTGAAGATGACATGTGAAGAGAATGTGATTATTATGCTGGGCCTTGCTGACTTGTTATCTTTAAATGTGTCTTTGTGTTCTCATAATTTCACCATGCATCCTATCAGTGTTACTAAACAGTAAACAGACAGTAGCACTAAACGGACACCCAAGGGAAGTTCTTGGGAACGTGGAGACCAAAGACCAGCAGGAGCTGACTGTATGATGTCATCTTTAGCCTATGGTGATCCGTTTTTCACAGAACAAAGGTTGTGTTAAGGTTAGCATAACCCTGATACGGAAAGCATTGCCTACATACATGCACTGTCAAACAAACTCTGTCTCTCTACCCCCGCCCCCCCTCTTTACGTCTGTACAGTACATTACAACATAGGCATATCACAAAAATGATTCATCATGAACCAAAAAAACTCTCTCTCCTTCTTTCTCTCTCTCTCTCTCTCACACACACACACACACACACACACACACACATTTCATCAAATGAGTCATTACGAAAAGAACAAAGGGGCTGTTCCTTACAGACAAAATCACTTGGAGTCTACACAAGATTACAGCAGTGTCTGTTAAATACTATAAATGCACGTTCTGACCCCATAGCCCAGTTGTTAGTTTACTAGTTGTTAGTTGGTCCTTACTATAGTGACTTTCACCTTTTCACTAGTGATTCACCTGTAAGTTTACATGTCAAAGGCACAAAGATTATGAGATTTCATAGCTGCTGCTGACAATCAAGACCATAGACTAGGCTACTTTGTTACATACTGAGGTAGTTGAAGGTAGTCCCCGTCTTTGGTCTCTGATTTTTGACCATGGTTTGTCTCTGTCTTCCATTGATGAAAGTGTATCCATGGATGTTTTCCAGAAGTACACATGCAGTCCTTTGACTGACATTTTTTTTACAGAATTTCTGTCTTTATGAGCACAACATGGTCTGTGGCACATTGTTGGCCATCTGAGGTTTGTACATGTCAATACAGATGGTCTACTGATGACATTTTTCTTTGTATTCATCTATTGTGAATACTGAATATGTGGGAAGACTGGCAATTAGTTTACATCCCAGAAGATGCCTTTTGAGAAAACACTATGAACAAAAGAGTCGGACAGACAAATAAATGTTGAAAGTAACACCTAAAAAAGTAACACCCCTAGATAGAAGAAAAAAGCTCTTCTAGCCCAAAAGCCCATTCACATGCTAAGTGAACACAAACACAGAGACACACACAGACACAACAAGACTAAACTATTCTCACATAAGCAAAGAAACCATAGACTACAGATTAAGCGATAGACAGAACTTTGAAAGGTGAAAGAGCCAGTCTCTTTTCATTTAACCCACTCCACCTCTACAGACTACAAATAACAAAGCACTACAGAGGAAGTCACTGTGGGAAACCAACTTTTGCTCCGCCTTCACCAAATGGGTGTGGAACTCAGCTGAGAGCTATACCTAACTATAGGGCTAACAGGCAGGGCCTCATAGCTCAGTGGTTAGAGCACTGGTCTTGTAAACCAGGGGTCGCGAGTTCAATTCTCGCTGGGGCCTGCTGAATGGCAAGTTTTGGACTGTTAAATACTGCATCTGTCAAACTGTAAATATGAACTATGCACACACAGACTTGCCAGTGGATAGTCCATACCCAGCAAAGTAGCACTGCTGCTGTTTAGTTAACACTAGTGATAATCCTATATCCTGGAATTCAGACAAGTCCAACCCGGTCCTAGATTAAAAATAGTTTATCACCCAGTGAAATTTCAACATTGGTCAAAAATCTTGAGGGCACCAATATTTCACTTTTTTTTTAAACTTTCTGAAATATAACGACTTACGTTTTTTTTTTTTTTTTATTTATGGAAAAGAGACCCAAAACTGTCTTTAAGTGGTTGAGCATTCTACTTGTCTAGTCTGCAATTTTGGACAGAGACAGAGCTGTTGATATTTGAGCTCAACAGCCAATCAAATTACACCCCTCCCTTCTGTGATCCTGATCCTGAAGCAACATATCAACTGGCTGGAATAGCATATGGCTGCACCAGAGCCACTTTATTTCCCATTCACAAAGCTAGGACTACAAACACTAAAGCGATTTTGAGTGCATACACAGAATGGACAGCTAGACAGAGGACTCAATGACAGAGCCAATCAAAACATTGGCTTTACATAAGAGGTTGTGCCCACAGTTATGTTAGTAATGAAAACAACTTGTTTGTCCTTATCGTCATCAGCCAAATTGTCAGGGGTGTGGAAGCTACAAGCATGGTGTGTCTATTAAATGTGAAGGTTACCACAACATTATATGGCAAGGCCCTATAGCTCAGTGGTTAGAGCACTGGTCTTGTAAACCAGGGGTCGCGAGTTCAATTCTCGCTGGGGCCTGCTGAATGGCACATTTTGGACTGTTAAATACTGCACCTGTCAAACTGTAAATATGAACTATGCACACACAGACTTGCCAGTGGACAGTCCATACCCAGCAAAGTAGCACTGCTGCTGTTTAGTTAACACTAGTGATAATCCTATATCCTGGAATTCAGACAAGTCCAACCCGGTCCTAGATTAAAAATAGTTTATCACCCAGTGAAATTTCAACATTGGTCAAAAATCTTGAGGGCACCAATATTTCACTTTTTTTTTAAACTTCCTGAAATATAACGACTTATGTTTTTTATTTTATTTATGGAAAAGAGACCCAAAACTGTCTTTAACCTTTAAAGGAGTACGGAATGTTGAGAAATGAACGTTCTAAAGAATATCTGGGTTCATTGAATTCAACATAGAATTTTAGAACCTTCAATTGTTGCGGAACTTAGAACGTTCAAAAACCTACACCTTTAAGGGTTAAGTGGTTGAGCATTCTACTTGTCTAGTCTGCGATTTTGGACAGAGGCAGAGCTGTTGATATTTGAGCTCAACAGCCAATCAAATTACACCCCTCCCTTCTGTGATCCTGATCCTGAAGCAACATATCAACTGGCTGGAATAGCATATGGCTGCACCAGAGCCACTTTATTTCCCATTCACAAAGCTAGGACTACAAACACTAAAGCGATTTTGAGTGCATACACAGAATGGACAGCTAGACAGAGGACTCAATGACAGAGCCAATCAAGAATTGGCTTTACATAAGAGGTTGTGCCCACAGTTATGTTAGCAATGAAAACAACTTGTTTGTCCTTATCGTCATCAGCCAAATTGTCAGGGGTGTGGAAGCTACAAGCAAGGTGTGTCTATTAAATGTGAAGGTTACCACAACCTTACATGGCAAGGCCCTATAGCTCAGTGGTTAGAGCACTGGTCTTGTAAACCAGGGGTCGCGAGTTCAATTCTCGCTGGGGCCTGCTGAATGGCAAATTTTGGACTGTTATGCACCTGTCAAACTGTAAATGGGTAGATGACAAATAGCAGAATTCAGACTGTCCATGTGTCACACACTTATAAAAAATGGCAATTGTTAAGAATTGATATGGAAATGTTGTAGGTCTGGTAGGTTCAAGTTCTGTCATATTAAATTTATTGGATTTGTATTTCACTTTTGACTTAAAATAATCATCCAAACATAAAAAATGTCATATGGTGTGACTGTCCACCATGTGTGCGAACTTCCTAAAAAGAGTGTATATCCATAAAAAGTATAATTACTTTAAAGTTTTATCATGCATATAAAATAATTGGATGTTTTTTACAACCACAGAAAGTTTTGATGTTTATGCATGCTGTCCAACTAAGTTATAATCAAATATATTTTGTCCATAAAATGGTTGTCATATGGCGTGACACTATATTGTATATTTTGACCGGGCATTCATTTGGACATTATTATTGTGAAGAGGACCCTGCTTAATCAGGAAGTAACAATAGAATGTCAGGAGTAATTGGCATGGTCAAGAGGTGAGTTCTGCTTTTTAGATTTTTATATAAAAAGCTTTGAATTGGACATCATCAATCGTGGCCAAATTTTAGTGTCTTATGGTGTGACATCATTTGCCTAAAAAGTAGCTATTTTCCACAAATATTCTTCATGAATTCTTAAAAAGCACTGCTGCCATGTGGTCAGTTGCATGCTAAATAATAGTTAGCTGTATTTAACTGTCTAGAAAATTAGCTTAACTGTCAAAATATCATATAGTGTGACGCTGCATCATATGGTGTGACAGCTTTTTTCAAGTCACACAATATGACATTTCTGTCACACCCTATGACCAAATTGCATTTTTACATAAAAGTTCTTGTAAAAACATGTTTTAAATTCAGATATTATATGTTTTTTTGTTAAATCTGTGATAATTGGGAAAAAATGTATCTGTACAATTCATATTTCTCATACTTTTTTCTTTTATGTTACCATGCCATGTAAGTTTAAAAAATAAATACTAAACTTTCATCTATTTTGCTGTTACACGCATACACCATTCATACAGTGACTTCAAAATTCATTGTTAATGATTTTATTGTCATTAAAAACCCTGTTTTGCTCTGACACATGGTGGAGTGGTGCAGTTCATCATATGGCGTGACACCATGTAATTTGGTGTGACATTAAATAATGTCACAAAAAAGACTTTATAATTGAAAAATCATTAAAACATCAATAGCACACAAAGGAAATGGTATCTGCAAGAACCTCAAGAATTTTGAGTGAGTTCTTACAAGAAATATCAGAATTAAGCTAAAATATCTAGTTACACTTAGGAGCATTCTCCACCTTGACAAAATAACTTGTTAAATTTTAGGTTTTTCTTCTAAATATTCACTAGGAAATGTTGCAAATCAAAGCAAACGTGATTAAAATGTACAGTGACATAAATTAAAGTAGAAAAAAGTATCTAATTTTCATTTTATTTCAAATTATTTTCACGTCACACCATATGACAATTTTAGGCACTAACATGACAAATTGACATATAAATATATATTTCACTTTTTTTTTTTTTTTTTTTTTTTTTTTTTAAATGTATATTAGTCAAGTTTAGAGATACAGCAACACATATAAACACTTTTTAGGGATGATATTTGACGTTTTTTTAAATTCCTTTTTTCAGGCTTATTTGTCATCCACCCAAATATGAACTATGCACACACAGACTTGCCAGTGGACAGTCCATACCCAGCAAAGTAGCACTGCTGCTGTTTAGTTAACACTAGTGATAATCCTATATCCTGGAATTCAGACAAGTCCAACCCGGTCCTAGATTAAAAATAGTTTATTACCCAGTGAAATTTCAACATTGGTCAAAAATCTTGAGGGCACCAATATTTCACTTTTTTTTTAAACTTTCTGAAATATAACGACTTACGTTTTTTATTTTATTTATGGAAAAGAGACCCATAACTGTCTTTCAGTGGTTGAGCATTCTACTTGTCTAGTCTGCGATTTTGGACAGAGACAGAGCTGTTGATATTTGAGCTCAACAGCCAATCAAATTACACCCCTCCCTTCTGTGATCCTGATCCTGAAGCAACATATCAACTGGCTGGAATAGCATATGGCTGCACCAGAGCCACTTTATTTCCCATTCACAAAGCTAGGACTACAAACACTAAAGCGATTTTGAGTGCATACACAGAATGGACAGCTAGACAGAGGACTCAATGACAGAGACAATCAAGAATTGGCTTTACATAAAAGATTGTGCTTACAGTTATGTTAGTAATGAAAAAACACTTGTTTGTCCTTATCGTCATCAGCCAAATTGTCATGGGTGTGGAATCTACAAGCAAGGCGTGTGTCTATTAAATGTGAAGGTTACCATATGAGTACACGGCAAGGCCCTATAGCTCAGTGGTTAGAGCACTGGTCTTGTAAACCAGGGGTCGCGAGTTCAATTCTCGCTGGGGCCTGATGACCTGCCTTTTGGACTGGTGTAAATGTAAATGAATGGCACAAACACTGAAGGGACAGCCCCCAACAAGTGATGTAACACTGCCATCAGCTATCCTGAATTGGATTTCAATCATATCCAACCTGATCCTGTCTTAACAGTAAATCAATCAGCGAAACGTATGCTTCAGTCAAAATCTTTCAAAATCAGTCAAAACACCAGTTACAGTTCCTAAAATTCTTTTTACAAACATTCTGAGATAATTAATAATGTTCTATGTTGGGAGAAGAAAGTCATAGGCAAATGTCTTTGACTTTCATCCTTTTCCAGGTTTAAAGGTACTATGTGGATTTTTTTGTTTTGTTTAAAACATCCAAAAATGACTTAGAAACGGCAACCGAATATGAAGAAACAGCCATTTTGACATGATGTCAAAAACACCTATGCTCTGTGTTGTCCAGATATTCACTAAAGTAATGATGTATACAAGCTAGCGGCTTGGCTGTGTTGTACTTGTATCAAATGCAATACAAGAGAGATGTGAAGAAAACTTGATTCATATAGAACTGCACAAAGTTCCTTTATTAAATAGATACTTTTATTCACCCCTGTCTTGTAAACCTGGTGTCATGAGGGTAATAACCTTCACATTTCGGACTGTGTAATTTGTGAGTTTAGCCTAATTGTAAATTAACAACATTCTATGAGATAAGATCAATTGACAATGTTCTATTGTTGGAAAGGAAAGCCATAGATAACTGTGCTTCACTAGTTACCCTAGCTTGCTGTTCACATTTCACCTTATACCCTGCAGTTTGTGATTTTGCAAAAAGTTTATATTTGGGCTTAATAGCCAATCAAATTACATGAGTTGCTTCGAAGCAAATTATTGAATTGCTATTTCAGTGTATGGCTATATCGGCGTCGTTTTATTTTCCATTTGCAGAGCCAAGACTGTACAAACACTGGCAAACAATGGCTGGCATGGCATAAAACCTTGTACTTACAGTTTCGTCAGAAATGAAAAAATGTCTTTGTCGTTGCCCATTAGCCAAATGGAGACGGGGGTGGAGCCTACCCAAGCTATGCATGTTTAGATGTAGAGGTTAACACTCCTATGCCAGGCATGGCCTCATAGCTCAGTGGTTAGAGCACTGGTCTTGTAAACCAGGGGTCGCGAGTTCAATTCTCGCTGGGGCCTAATCATCCAATGCTTTTGCTGTCAGAAGACACAACATTCATCAAGGTCATCGGCTGAATATAAGTTCTGACAACAAATTCAGCATACCCCCAAACCTGACACTAATAACAAACCCTGATCTTGAATGGTGGACCTTGGATCTTGGACATATCAGCAGATGAAAATGTATGTTCTTTGAGGTCACCCAAAAAATAAATAGATGTCCTATTCTGGAAAGAAATATACTGTATATATACAGAGACAGATCCAAGGCATAGCTGTTCTAGACATAAGCAGTTCTGGACAAGCTGGAGGAATAGACCTGCATTGTTTATTCTTCATTCCTGATTGTCATTGCTATGGGTACTAGGTGTGGAGCCTACCAAAGGTGTGTCTCTTAAATGCAAAGGCTACCTGCATAGATTCCGGCAAGGCCTCATAGCTCAGTGGTTAGAGCACTGGTCTTGTAAACCAGGGGTCGCGAGTTCAATTCTCGCTGGGGCCTAACAATAACAAAAGATTTTTGTCATAATGAGAGAAATATATAAGGAATATTAATGAGATATAAAATAAAGATGTCCATAATGAGAAGGGCCATTTAAATGCAAACCTGGCAGGAAGCAACAACTTCCCAGCACTCTTAACTCCCTTCGGAGAAGACCCTGGGCTGACAGCCAAAGTCTGAGTGGAACTAAATTCATTTGAGTGGAAAAGACTCAAGAAGAGCAGAATGGCACAATCAAATGCTGACATCCCATTATGACTCATCCTAACTTAATATCTGTTCAATAATCGTCCACTAAAGTGGGTATGTTATCACAGGGTCAATGTTGGTGGCGGAAGAAAAATCCCTTTGGAAAATGGATGTAATGTCTGGACATGATCTGCAATTACATCAGTAATGAGTCATTTCAAAAGGCAAATCATTTGATTAGTTTAGGTGGTAATAGCACACACATTATGTAATAAAGATTTTCAAGAAAAATGTATGGGGCATCACCTCAACACATCAGAAGCCTCCATGTCATCAAAAATATCGGCACGGCTACATTTATACATTTCAGCTGGTTATGTAGAATCCATCAAAGTTTTACTAATCTTAGTGAAAAATATAAGTAAAGTCTGTAAAGATCATCAGAAACTGTAGCATTTACAACTAATACTTCATCATCCTTATACAAGCAATCTATCTAGAGTCCATTAACAACCAGAGCAACATAAAAAGATACATAGCCAAGGCCTAGTAAGGTTTAACTACCCTTCTTCACTATGTTCATCTCTTTTCACTTGGAGTTGTTAATGTACCTCCCAAGAAGAATTGGCCCAGCTCCATAAGGGGGTGGCAAGGAGGAGGGTGGACCCTTGGCCCACCAAATCTCACAATTTCACAATCTCTCAAGCTTAGCTGAACTCCCAAGCGAAGCTAATGCCAAACAATCAAGGAATTACTCAGCCTCATCACTGTCTTGCAAAAGTGTAGTGTAGTTTGACTATACTGCTGGTGATGACATTTTTGAGCATGAGCCTAGCCTCAGAAACTCCTCTTGGTTATCATTCATATGAGATCCTAGTAAACAATGGTTTCGAGCGATGCTCCTTGAATGCATCAAATTTACAAAAAGATCAATTGTTCATGAACAAAGCATTAGCAAAGCATATCCTGACACAGATATATAATGGTGCTGAGGGCAAAACAGGGGGGGAAAGGGCAGCTATGTAACAATAGGCTAAATGTAGAACGTCTACAACAGCAGACAACCCTTAACAATTTTCTGACAGCGAACCCCCAAGCAGCTCTGAGTGTTTTACCACAAAAGTTCATCCAAACTGCACTCTGGCTTAAAGCAAATGTGCTCACTAAACTCACCACAAAAACAGCTTTACCATGAGGAAACAAATGCACACAGTGAAATGGGTGAATAGCGGATTAAGCCATCAAACCTGCCCTCTAGGTACGCTTCCTCCTAGAAACGGCATCATTTATCGGATGACTTCAAAGGCTCAGCCCACTGGCCTTACACAGACAACCAACTCTACATTATGAGAGATTACAAAAACACAATCTCCCTTGCCTGAGGGGGCACATTCACTGTGTCAGTCTTGGGGGAACCCAATGCTTTTAATGCTGCCAACAAAAGACTTGAGAAACTGGTTATGCAAAGAGCCCGGGCCATTTGAAAAGTCATTTCCATCTCTTTAAACAGGTTCATATGGCATCACTGAGCAAGATAAGAGGTCTGCCAGCTTTAGGTGTCATGGTCTGCTGACATCCTGCTGAGAGCCACGCCCCGGTATTAAAAGACAGGTGATACAAATGGTCACATGGTGATTGGGCTGTGATAACAAGGCCTATGTGGATCTCCAAACAAACAAGGCCTGTTTGCTGTTATGACAGTTAGGCCCTGCTTGTGCTTATGCTTGTGCTTGTGCAAACAAACCAACCTAGTTGTTTTACTAGTACAAACAAATAACAGTTAATAAGCTTTTAAGTAGCTGAAGTCAGGAGTAGCTCAATTTTGTAATGTTTCAATGTGGGTAATTACCGGGCTTTCCCCATAATGTCTTTGTGAAACCCTCAACACAACATTTAAAATGAAAGAAACCCACTATGACTCATCTAATTAGTCAGTGATGCAAGCTCAATCTTTACAAGAAGATTACAGTCAGATCTTAAACTGAATAGCAACATGTTCAAAATACCATACACACACACACACACACACACACACACACACACACACACACACACACACACACGTATTACTTTTACTTATATCTATCTTTAATTCACCTTACAGAGTCTATCTGAGTGTGTTAGAACTGTCTGGGAGACAGAGGGAAACAGCAGGAAACTGCAGCTGAACAGATGGAGCTAAGTCCACTGTCCAGTCCACATATGCCTGTTCCATGCACAGAGCCACAGCCAAAATGGTGGATCACGCACATCAGTGCACTGAACAGACAAAAGGGCCCCATGCAGGCTGGTACCTGTAGTCTTAAACACAGTCTAATTTGCCCTTTTAGTTGAGACCCAGTACATATGTATACCACCTATTTATGTTATATTTATAGATGTTAAGACATTCTGTGCACTATAACAAACTCATGAACTACAATCTTCTCCCCAAATAACAGTAAACACTTTAACCCCAAACAAATAAACATTCACACAAAGGACATATGGGAACATGTCGTAAACTGTATTGACTTAAGGTGTCAGGACCTGCTAATTATTAATCCTGTAAACAAACACAGTGAAACTCCTAATCACATTTCCCAGCAGTGAGTTTACCCTGAGAAACACAAGATTAGCTCACACACAGGTGCTCTGTCAACACTAGCAGCTAGGACCTGACAAGAAAGGTCTAAAAAAGAAGCCTGTAAAACATTAAAATGTGTTAAATTCAAATCCAATATCTCAGTGATGATCATGTCCATAGACTGTACATATAGAACAGTCTATCATCATGTCAGATAGTGACTCATATAAGGAGAGTAAACAAATGGACTAAAAAAGGAGGAAAGGGTGCTTTAGTAAGCACACTACATTCACTCTGGTAACATTCACATTTCCAGTAGTTAAATAGTTTTACAAAGAGAAAACACATAAAATGTGACACATGAAATACTTAATTGGAGCAGTCAAACTAGAACGTAGTATAAAGTTTCCAAATATGATGGTTATCTGAGTCTACGTTTCCCCTGGAAGACTGAGTAATGAACAATCAGATAGTGAGCAATGAACATCGATTGTATGACACATTTGTGATAACACTCACACGCCAATAACATTCAGACACTTGGTTTGTACACACAAACACACGCACAAACAAACAAACAAACACACACACACACACACACACACACACACACACACAATAATTCACAGCAGTAGATTGCCTCTTATCTGATCCCCTCCCTTACTCCAAAGGAACTAATGGGCTGTCTGTAAAATCTGTTGTGAGATTAATACATATAGAGCCACATGGCCTTGGCTCACACACAGAGTGCTTTCGTGACACCTCTAAAGCCAGACCCCGGACAGCCGTAGGCATGCCTGTCATTGATAAGTGAGGCTATATTTAGATTCACTGCCACCCAGCAACATGGGAGAGGCCAGGAGAGAAAACCAGCTTTCACCACAGGACTGTGTGTGTGTGTGTGTGTGTGTGTGTGTGTGTGACCGAAAGAGAGAGAGCGAGAGAGAGATAGAGAGAAAGAGAGACTGCGTATTTGTGTGCATGTCCTGTGAGTTGTGAGGCCATTCTTTCACCTTCAAGGACATCTGCCTGAACTCAAATGCCTATTACTGGCTGCTTCATGGGCTAAGAAATGGAAACGGAGCTTGATGTGGCTCTCCCAAAGGAGAAGGCCAGCCAGAAGCCTGAAAGCGTTAAGACACTTAGAGGTCAGACACATTTACTGATAATGAAGATGTGAGGGTGGGGTCGAGGAAGAGAGAGGGATAGGTAGGGAGAGATAGAGAGAGAGAGACTCAGGGAGAAATGGATAGAAGGAGAGGAAAATGGTGTGTGACACTACAGCATGATACTATATTACAATCAGACATGAGATAAAAGTCTAGAAATGTTGCATATTGAATGAGGATACCTCAACTTCCAAAGTTTGTACGGGGCCAGAAAACAAATGTAATACCATTTCATATTTTGCCGTGTGTGAGTAAATGTCTTTATGCTTGTGTTTATGAGACGAGCATGCAGATATGTGGTGAAAGCTCGCAACAGTGAGATGCAAATCACTGACATAATACGCAAAAGAGCTGATATCATTTAACATGTCGCCACAGCACCAGCAGGAGACATGGACACTGGAGTCTGGACACACTATAGCCTGGCATGGAGCCCTCTGTGGTACTTCCTGCACTCAAAGCTATGTGTATGTGGTTATTAAAATCAATGTCAAAATGACGCTTTTCAGCTACTCAGTCCTTCATCACATGGCTTCAGTATTCAGTCCATAGCAAAACAGGTCAGTGGGGCTTAACACACCCACTACCTACCCAACACAACAGAAGCAAGTAAGTAATGTGACCTAGGCTGGCATTCTGGAATGGGTTCCTTCCTGGTGGCATTGGTTCAGCGATGGAATTTTATCAAGTGGGCAGCTTTGGTACAGGAACTGCCAGCACCAGCAACAAGAGGAATGTGCCTCCCCAATGTAGTGCTGCACAATGCAGAGTGTGTGGGCCAGGCTTACATGGACAGACAGACAGTTGAGAGGGGGGGTATGGGGTGGGGTGAGGGTGGGGTGAGGGTGGGGGTCACTAGCAGCCCTTGAGTCCAGACGGGTCAGCTGTTGTGTACCCAGAATTAAGGTGTAAATATACAAACCATGTTGAAGACACTAAAGAGGGAGCTATACAGCTGTCAGGACCCTAAACACATGCACCCACATAGTATACACACACACACACACACACGTTTACATATAAACACATACACTTGCACACTCCCACAGCTAAAATAATCGCACCCAGTCTCTCATGGGTTTATGCTTACACTTGTGAATGTGATATTTAGAACTGTCTGGGTCATTAATCTTTCGTCCCATGTCTATCGGCCATCACCAGTTGCACTTGATGACAAACACACCATCTGGGTGGTACCAGTTGAGCCGAATCACATCTCTGAGGATATGATTGGAATGTGTCTAGACTCACAAATGGGACATAACTAAACTAAGCACATACCTTCCACAGTTTCCACTAAAAAAAAAAACACCCATACACATTTCAAGTGTTCACTGTGAGTTTGATTGAATCATTTTTTTTCACAGCAGCCAGAAGATATAACACTATTTATCCCAGCATGGGGGACATTTGTTGTCCAGCAAGAATATTGGAGAAAGTGCAGGGCCTGGATCTACAGTAGGCCAATGCAAGCCACACAACCCAGAACGCTTATTGACTCAGCTGGGACAGGACAATAGTCTTATTATGGAGCAGTTGAAAGCCCACCAGGCAAATTCACCTACCTTGGCACTGCCAACCCAGCAATCCATCATTCTCCATCAACAGCATTAAATTCATCAGTGCTCAATACTGGCCATGAGGATGTAGGCAACTGATAACATTTAAGTGATGTCATATTCCATAGGCTTTACGTCTTGATGTGTCAATTTGTCACCGGCTCGGTCTATAAGTTGTTTTTATAAACTTCGGCAACTACCGGTATCTGCAACATAGCAGGTGCAAGTGCTTGAATACATCTGGTTTCATTTAGGCTATAAATTAATCTAGCCTATTATGCAAATAAACTTCGATAGGCTATTGTGTACATGTTTCTACAGTTGAGTAAATAGCATATTCTTGAATCACGTAGGCCTACATCAGATACCCGAAGGCCGTTCACGTTGCATAAAGCACATCCGCCATCATCTTCTGCATGGCTGAGCAGACAGACTACAGTCCATGTGCTGGAGGCGCTGAGATGCACTGGAAGGAAGTAAATATGACTAACGTAACTGTAGCGGCAATGCACGAGTCAGAAACGTGTCTGGCGCAAGTCTAGGTTGGTTCCAAAGTCAACACAGTATGGCTACTGCTTTAGACCGGCGTTGTAGCTAAGAGCAGTGCTCTGCAAAGTGTAGCCTACCACCTGTTCGACAAAATGTAGGTTCTCATGAGTGGAGAATGACTTCATGGTCACCCGTAAACAAGGCTATGACACTAAAATAGAACCCGCCGAGGAACAAATGAGTAGTGGAATAGCATACTGTTTTAGTTACAGAGTTGTTACGATGTTATTCCCCTGCAGCACAGGAAAAAAGTGGATGTGCTAATGTTACTTTTTGTTTCCATTCTAAGACAGACACTGTTTCATTCAGTGTCATTCGCGTGGGTTAATCAGTTGTAACTTTATTGTATAGCCTACAAAGAAACTGCACTGTGTATGGTCTTGTAGCATAGCCTACAATACAAAATGTACCATATTTTGCCACTGCACACAGCAAATCCAGAATATCTGAGGAACTATCAGACTGGCAAACTTTATCACACCTAAAATCGCAGACCAGCCTATTTGCCGAGATTATTGCCATTTAATAGTAGCCTATAGTAGAATGATGTTACCTTTATTCATGCCTTGTAAAGTTGTCTTCAGTGCTGCATAGGCTACGTTATCGAGTGTGAATGATAATCCTCTTGGAAGCCCGCCGTATGATGTTCGGAAACGGGACCAGTTAATCTTCGAGTCAAACGACCAGTAGCCTAATGTTCCACTTAAGTCCAAGCCAATATTCAGTTTAACAATATAAGATGTTTTACGGGTGCAAAATCAGCAAGGCTTGTCGACATTAAAGACAGTTCTATCAAAATCCATTCCAACATCCTCCAGTTAGCGGTCCTCCAGGGAGGAGCGTTCAAAAATCACCTGGGAGTCAGAGGCTGAGTTATCAAATTAAAGCATCAAAACAGAACATCTCGCCCCCGCGGTGAGGAACACAGTTATTCGAAACGTTGGTTTGAATCAAAGCCGCGTTGTTTCAAAAACTGGGACATAAAAGCAACAAAAATAACGGACGTAGAAGAAAAACAACACACTCCCTCACTGTGTAGTTTGAGTGCCCCGTGCTCTTTCCCTCCTCCCCCTTCCATCCATACTCACGAGCACTGTGCAGCTGATATGTGACGTCAAACGTTTCTCAAAAGTCCCCATTCAGAGCGTGCGCGCGAGCTGTGCAATGGTGTGCACGTAGGAGATACATATTTAGAGTAGCCAGATATGTCTTTTTTCATTATTCAGGTTCAGGAAACATAGGCATAGCCTAACTATCAAGACGCATGTGAAGCTTATGGATCAAACAAAGCTGCTTCATCATGTCAGGGCCTATATGATTGTTCAATGAACTGTCTGCTTGTTTATTTTATTCAAAAAGAGAACAAATCAGTAATCTAATAATCCATTAAAACCTATCAAGGCCCTTGCAACAAAGTCTGACGACTAGACTTATACTCAGTAGAATAAGGATAGGGACTTTATCAGGGGAACATAATAATTCCTCTCATCGTCTGGACTAAAGAAACAGGACATTAAGCACACACACATACACACACACACACATACACACACACACACACACACACACACACACACACACACACACACACACACACACACACACAATGAGGAGAGAATGTTTCCACCTCAGTTAACTTCAAGAACTTCAACCAACACCATGAAAATTTAATCCAGTGAGGAAACCCGAGAGCTTTTAGCCAGTGACTTCCAACATGAAAATAAGATACAAAAAGGTCCAGAAAAGTCACATGTCCTAGTTTAAAATTGGAAATACAAACATGCATATTTCAAACCCTTTTGGTGTCCCCTGGTTTGTGAGAATTAGAGCTGTTTTACGTCAACTGAATTAACCTATGGCCACTAGATGGCACTGTTAAGTTACTTATATCCCACTGGTATTTTTGGCTGTTATCAAGGCCTGCGAGGGTTATCACTTTTAAATTCTAGAGAGAATAATTCAAATTGTTTTGACAGTGTATTTAAACCGTTCTGTGTATTCCAATTCTCAGGTTAATCCCATCTCATAATGATAATGAAGATAATGAAGCATTGTTTTCCTGAGAAAACAATATAATTAATAAGTGGCATATTTGCCTGTGTAAATGTTGCTAGTGCCACTATCCATTTGGCTTGGACTGCTCAAGGTGTATGCGTGAACGTGACGTAATTGCCTGGCTTGTAGCACTTTAGCGTAGTAAACAGTACAGGTAAAAACCCTCCACTCTCACTGTGCGCTATTTGCTGTGAAGGTCCAATACAGCCTCTGGTGAGATAAGATCTGTGTTAGTATGTTCAGAGGAGAGCAGATATAACAGAAGGCTGATAGGCCTTCAGTGAGAGAGAGAGAGAGAGAGAGAGAGAGAGATACAATAAACACAGAACATGATGGAGCACTGATATTCTATTTTGTGGGACAGGGGAAGCCAGAGATGCAAAGAAGAGAGGAAAGAGAGAGAGGGAAAGAAATGCAGAAAGAGAAAGAGGGGTGTCGTGGGTGGTGGGTATAAGATGTATCTTGAGGAAGACTGGTTCTCATTGAGCCTGGCACTAAGCCACAGCGCTGGTGATTTACGGGTCAGGGGGAAACACATGGGCTCATCCCCTTTGCCAAACCCAGTGCATCCCATTCCATCATCCCTCCAGGGGGTGGAAAACAGTGAACAGAGAGAGAGAGCAAGAGAGAGAAAGAGAGAGGGGGAGAGAGAGAAAGAGAGAGAGAAAAAACATACAAACACACCCAGGACAGTCATGACAAGTCATAAGAGAACCTGAATGCTGTTTGTGTCCTGAGCTGTGAGGCAGTGGATCAAAAAGGGAACTATCATGGGACTGAGAGTGTATTAAAGACCATATAGGATCGACGATTGATGGACAGATGGAAGAGAAGGAGTGTAAAAATAGACAGATCAAATAAAAGAATGCAGTAAAAGAAGGCAGTAAAAACACACAAAGAGGAGGAGTAGGTAAAGGAGAGGGAGAGAGAGAGAGAGAGATTGAAAGAAAAGGTATTTGCTTGGCTGCCAAAGAAAGAAACGAAAGAATAACGACAGAGGAGAAGAAAGAAGAGAAGAGAAGCCCTTGGTAAGTCTTGCGAGTGAAATTAAAGAAACAGCCCAGGAATGACTAGCCCTGTCAATGCTTGACTTGCTTCTCTATGTAATTCTATCCTGCTTTTGGAGTAATGTAGACTAATGACTTCCTAATGACAGAGACATATTATCGCTGGGGCTCTAACGCATAAGCACAGATGGGAACTTCAAATACTGTGACACCAGAATTTCATTAGACTGATTTCAACTACAGGAGAGAGAAGACATATATCATAGTCCGAGTCGAAAGGTAATCTATCTTGCATAGCAAGTGCACAGGGAAGCTTTCTTTTTCAGCATTTTTCTCATGTCATTCATTTTGATCAATGTTTAGTCAGATAAGTTTGATGCCTGAATGTGTCCATTTGAAACAGTAAGACTGTGTTGTGAAATGTATTGCGAGTGAAAGTTTTAAACTTATCTGTGTGTAAATGTCCTGGTTTGCTTTCAGACTTGTCCTGACCCGTGGCTGTGTGAGCTGTGTCCAGGACCATGCTGGTTCCCATCAACCTGATCCTGCTGTTGGTGCTGACGTTTGACCTCAGGACGGTCACGGTGAGCACTAACTGCTGTGATATAAAATGGCAGAGAAAATTCCAGCAAAACAAATAACTAAATAACTAATGTGCGCACAATAATCATTAGGGTATGGAGTTGTTTCCAAAACAGTCAATTTTGCCAGGCAATTTCCTGTTGAAAATGCTTGATTCTTGGTTTTACCAACAACATTTTTTATTGAAATCTCTTGTGACATGGCTGGGCTTTGTGTGTGTGTGTGTGTGTGTGTGTGTGTGTGTGTGTGTGTGTGTGTGTGTGTGTGTGTGTGTGTGTGTGTGTGTGTGTGCATGCTTGTGCAGGCATGTGTGTGCGTATGTGTGTGTGTGTGTGTGTGTGTGTGTGTGTGTGTCTGTGTGTGTGTGTCAGATCAGATAACACCTGTTTTTGATAAGAATGAGGTACACTTGGCTTTGGCTTTGGCATGTGACCTGGATCTCACTACAAAGTCTTTTGGTGGTGTTTTGAGAAGTGGAAACACACAAAGAGAGAAAGAGATAGAGAGAGATAGAGAGAGAGAGAGAGAGAGAGAGAGAGAGAGAGAGAGAGAGACACACACACA
Source organism: Alosa sapidissima (assembly GCF_018492685.1). NCBI lineage: Eukaryota > Metazoa > Chordata > Actinopteri > Clupeiformes > Clupeidae > Alosa > Alosa sapidissima. Next base: position 15,223,476 of record NC_055972.1, on the reverse strand, counting down.
TCAAAACCCATGCACATGTTGAAATAGACATGAAAATCGTGAAAACAGCATGAAACTACAAACACCTGTTCCAACAGCCCTCTGTGGAATGATGTCCGATTTGGATGTTCCTGCTTTGTATGTGTACCCATGCCTGTGGGTGCAATGTATCTCTCTCACTCTCTCTCTCTCTCTCTGTGTGTCTGTCTGTCTGTGTGTGTCTGTGTGTGTGTGTCTGTGTGTGTGTGTGTGTGTGTGTGTGTGTGTGTGTAAAGGGAGGTAGAGCACAGCGGAGACAGAGGCAAGCAGAGGACAAGTTAAAGCCATACCTTGGCAGAGTGGATCCAGGTGAGAAGTAGCATGAACATCCACTGAAAATGGAGCCGTTGCCTTTCTCACTGAATAATATTTGAGCAAACAGCGGACTTTTCTGTCTGTGTCTCTCCAGAGACATTGTGTGGCTTACTGAAATGCCACAGTCCAGTAGGATCCTGGTGTCAGGTAGTGGAGGAGGGAGAGTATCTCATCCCAAGGTGTATGTGTCCTCAGGCTTGTCCACGGTAAGAACACACACACACACACACACACACACACACACACACACACACACACACACACACACCTATACAATAGAGAGAGGTTCAGATAGTTGGAGAGAAAGAGAGATAAATACTGTGATATATATAAATACTGTGTTATAGTGTACACTTATGTCTATGTCTACACATAGACACTTAGTGTCTTATTCCATGTTCCCTCCATACATTGTATGTCTGCTTTGGCAACACGAATGTCTTATTTGTCATGCCAATAAAGCATTTTGAATTTGAATTTCATAAAAATGCAGAACAATGTAAATGCATTGCATCCTGCTTCAGTCATGTTCTGAGGAATGGTCTGGTATGTTTGGAGACAGGGACAAAACACTCTGCATTACCTCTAAAATCAGACCATACATTGAAAAGAGTACTTCATCAAAGTTTTCTGTACCAACTTTTAACTTGGCTGGAAAAGGACACTGGATTTCCTATTAAATTTAAATTCAGCTAACTCTGCCCTCAGTCCAAGCTGCATTTAAGCCATTTTCTCCAGACATAGGAAGTGTGTCTGGCCCCTTGACAGATGAAATTCTAACATTTGTGTACTTGCATACATTTACAGCCAGGGGGTGCCAGTGTGTAGTGTTTTGGGGAAGACCTACGGAAATGAGTGTCTGCTGCATAAAGAAGCCTGTAGGAAGAAACGTCGCATTGGTCTTGCTCACCCTGGACCTTGTATGGGTAACTATACATGCACTCACCCATCAACACACATGTGTTTTGTTACAAAGCCCACTATAAACAAAAATAAATTCCTTGCCCCCCTTTCAGTCCCAATCCAAGACATATCTTTCTTACCTCTATAAACCGACTGCATTTCAAGAGTATATTGTGCACATTAAATACTGTAGGCTCTGATGGAACATCAAAGCATTCAAAGTGTGTGTGTGTGTGTGTGTGTGTGTGTGTGTGTGTGTGTGTGTGTGTGTGTGTGTGTGTGTTCTACCCAGTGCCCAGGGCTCAGTGCACAGATGAGGAGTTTGGTCAGTTTCCCTACCGGCTGCTGGACTGGTTCTTGCTCCTGAGCCGTATGGGGGAGAGCTATGACCCCAAAGCCCCCTCTCAGAGCTGCCTGAGCCACACAGCGCGCACTCAGCTCGCCCAGGTAAACCCCCTGAATCACACATTCTCACGCCCACACAAGAGCAAAGACTGGGCATGGAGAAGCAGAAGCAGATGGCTAACTGCTCCATAATAATCTTGCTGAAAATCGTGATTAATAACATAGCAGGTTCACTTTTAAATGATGTGTTTTCTTTTATTTATGACAATGCAACACCTTAACTGAAACTGCAGGTTAAAGTGGGGTTATAGTCATATTTCAATTGAAATTGAATTAGATATTTCTCAACCTTACTCTGATAGTGTCCTCAACCTCTTCAAATGGTGAAAGAAGTTGATAGATATGTAATAGACAGACACGTGTCCTATTGGCAGAATGTCATGTTCAGACACATCTCCGTATTGCAGTGCTCATATTCTCTGGAACTTTCTGGACTAATGGGATTATTACACCACTAAATGATGAAGTGCTGGTGCAAAACCACCCTCTCTCTCCTGGCTTGACTATCTCATGCTGATGTCATCACACTGGTAGCTTTGAAGTGAAAACCTTTTGATCAATGCAGCTCCCCCGAGGTGATTTTATTTAAGGATGACCAGTTCATGTTTCATCCTTCCTGTGTTTGTCCTTATTTCAGACGCAGACATATAAATAGCAGCATGTATCACTAATAATCAATAATCACTAAATTATTCAATAGGAAAATGTTACGCTTGTTGTGAAATGATATCCGTTAATAGCTAACCTGTCGAATTGGCCAGCTCTTAGCGCCACCTCTCCAGTCTTTCATCCTTCTTTCTTTGCTCTGTCCATCCTGGGTCATTTGGCCAGCGGAGGTTTGTCCTTCTGGACCGCAATCAGGATGGGAAGTTGAGCCGGCGGGACCTGAAGAAGCTGTATTATAAGAGGATGCCTTTGGAGCACTGTGCCAAGAGATTCTTCCAGTGAGACACACACACACACAGATACACTTACCGTAACTCTCGCTCTCTCACTCTTTTCAGCACATCTTCTCAAAGTCTGTCCGCTTCACAAACATTCACTCAGACACTGTAACACACATACACAAGCATCTTCATCTAAATATGTATGTAGCCTCAATGAACTTACAGTATATTTATCATATTTTACCTGTATGTCATTGTCTACAGGCATCTTGTCTTGGTCTCCTCTCCTCTCCTCTGTCTCTACTCTCTCTACTGGTACATCTTTCCGCTAAATAAAAGTTTCCATCTACCCACTTCTGAGACAGACCCACATGCTAATGTATGGAGACACAATCGCATACGCAAACAAGCATGCAAAGACAGACACACACTAGCAGACATCCATTTTTTGCATATACTTTTTTGAAAGTTTTAGGTGATCACAGTCAGACGCCTCTCTCTCTGTCTTTCTCATGTCCTTCATTTGGCTCTCGCCCTCATTTTTGGAGGCAGTTTGGATAGACAGTCATTACTTTCCCACCCGCACACACTGCTGTATTACAGTCTTAAACCCCCTGCCAGCTGCGTGCCTCTGCTATTCCTCCCCTCTCTCTCTCCATCACTCTCTCTTTATCTCCATCTCTCTCTCTCTCCCTCTCTCATCTGAATGTCAGCTCATCCACAGCAATGATAATGTTTATTGCCCACTGTGGCTCCCGTCTGTTTAATGTTACGCGTGCCCTTCAAGCTCTGTGCCCCTGCGTTTCCCTCCCCCCCTATCTCTGTCTCTCATTCTGTTTGCACACGTCGCGTACGCTAGATATAGACCCTTTCAACAATAAAAACAACAACAATGCTTACACGTTCTATTTGGGCCCCAATCTACTTCCTCTGCATTAAGATAACATATGGAATGTTAAAAAGGAAGTCTTGTGGGGCCAACTATGATGCTGATAATGGAACTCTCTTGAAAGGGTCCATATCTGTAGTGCTGGTATTATGTCTGTTTTATATGAGTGTGTGGTGGCGTCCCCAGATCATGTGACAAGAACAGGAACAAGAAGGTGACCCTGCGGGAGTGGACGTCATGCCTGGTGAGGGGTTCCGAGGGCTGGTTCCACCGTTACATGTGTGAGTGCCCCTCAGGTTCCTCATCAACACGCAGAGGTGGAGGGCTGACCGCTCATTAGTCCAGCTACATGAGCAGGGTCATAGAGATAAACTCTATGAATAATTGCACATGGAAATTAACGAGATTTCAGTTAATGAGGAATATACTATGAGATCAGTTCAATATATCTGTTCTACCATTAGAGAATCAATATTAGAGCACCTTGGAATAAAATAATGAAAGTGAGTGAAGTATTAGACTTATCATCATCACCCCAGTTCAGTTCAGATCATTTTCACCCCAGTGTGTAAACTAATAAATGTACAGGGGCAGTAAGACACCATGCCAAACCGATCCCCTTCATTTTTTTCTTTCTCTTTCATAGCTATGAAGATGGGCTCTCGCAAGTTATGTCCTACAACTGAGAGCAATCTTTAATTCAGAGTGACAGATGAAAAGCCGCATCTTCATGAAGTATAAAACCAAGTCAACTGAGGTCAGTGGTCTACATGGGAGATCCCTGGTGCATGAACAACCTGTCCGAGCACTGGGGGAAATCAACGATAGGGGATCTGCACCACACCACCCCCTGGTGGTTAATCTGTCGTAAAACAAACTGAGAATTGGTAATTATACCATTTGTTTTGCTAAAGCACCATACATTCATCTGTATAACAAAATTGTATGCAATAAACGTCTGCTGTCCACATTGCCCTTTAAGTTACTGCCATGCTGTGTTGGGTGTGTGTGTGTTTTGGTTTGTGTGTGTGTGTGTGTGTGTGTGTGTGTGTGAAGTTTATTTATTTATTTGAAGTCTCTCCTCAGAGCTTGTGTAAGCAATGCATCAGAAAGATAGCACTCATTAAAAAAACAGAGGACATATTCCATGGATCACACAGGCAATTACCACAGAAGTGATGGAGAAAGAGAGAGAGAGAGAGAAAGAGAGAGAGAAAGAGAGAAAAGAGGTTTGAGAGTGACAGAAAAATAGAGCGATGGAGTAATAACCCTAAAGAGAAGAATGCTAAAAAAAACAACAGGCATTGATATTGCTTAACCGGGAGGAGAGGCAGAGATGATGAAGGAGCTACGGGGGAGATAAAACTATGCGTGACCAGAGAGAGGAGTGAGGGATAAAACAAAGGATGAATGAAAGGCACAATGGCAAAGAGGCGAGAGACGGATGAGTGGAGCAACAAGGCGAGGGAGGAACAGAGAGAGAGAGAGAGAGAGAGAGGAAGGAAGGAAGAGTAGAAGGTGAGGGAGGAACAGAGAGAGAGAGAGAGGAAGGAAGAGTGGTGAGGTGTGAAATATGGATCAAAACTGAGAAAGAGTGATGGAGAGAGTGGGGGATGGGATGTGTGAGGACGATAGAAAGTAGGGTAGAGAGGGATGTGTGATGAGTGTGGAGGAGAAAGGGCAAAACGGAGAGAAGGGGTGAGTAGAAGGGTGCGAATGAGAATGGAGGTGGTGAGGTTGAGATGGTGGGAGGAAAGAGAAGTGGTGTAGAACAAGAGAATACAGAGAACAGAGGGAACCAGAGGTGGAACCCATCTGCATTCAGAACCAGGCAGGGTAGAACACAACACAAACCTGCAAATCTGAAGCCCTTGGACTTGATTTCATATACTCTTTAACTACTGTGCAAAATAAACACAGATGAGAAACTGCCTCATTTGTTTACATGTGTGCATGTACGTGTGTGTAAGTGTGTCGGTGGATGTGTGTATCTGTGAGTATGCATGTCTGAATTTATGCATTTGTAGGTGTGCGTTTGTGTGTGTGTGTGTGTGTGTGCATGATTGTGTGTGCACTCGGCTAATTGATTTTCTTGCATAGTGCATGTAATGCATTATAATTAAGTGCTTGACCTCTTTGACCTGTTTTCGTGGTTCCTAAGTAAATCTTTGTTGGTCTGTGGCTTGTTCCACGCCGCTATATATCTGTCCATATATCGGCCCTGCTAATCTGACTGGGTGTTATGCTCTTATTGTCTCTAATTAAGCCTAGCAGTGTGCAGTGCAGAAGAGCGCTTCTTTTTTTAGTCCAGAGATCAATAGGGTGTGAGCGCCTTGCCAGGGATGTACACTGGATCTGGCTCAAATCTCGAGCCTAATTAGCCTTCCCCTTCGCCCTCTCTGCCTGAGGATTGTGTGTGTGTGTGTGTGTGTGTGTGTGTGTGTGTGTGTGTGTGTGTGTGTGTGTGTGTGTGTGTGTGTGTGTTGGGAGTATTAGTGGCACTGGAGGGGAGAGGGAGAAAAGAGAGTCTGAAATATTTCAATATTCCCAGACGTTAG
>NC_055972.1:15182501-15215001 GCF_018492685.1 Alosa sapidissima | reverse complement strand
TTCAGACGTTACACAACAGCGCAACGGCCTCGCCGGGGCTGTCTGTCCAGCCGGGCGCTGCCTGGGCTGCTCGCGGCCCACCATGCGGGGCGATGAGACAGAAAAACACGAGCTTTTAATACATGCTCATCATAAAGAGCTGCGTGCTGAATTATGCATGCCCCGTAACCAGCCATGAATTATGAATATAAGACAGGGGGCTGTTCCCCTACCCACTCCTGAAAGGAGAGCAATTATTTCAGCCATGTTAAGGGTTTTGTTGTTGTTGTTGATGTCACGTTGTTAGTTAGCAGTGGTGTATTATTCTTTTTCTCATTCTTTTATTTCTTTACTCTCTGTTCTATCCTAAACACTCTCTCTCGCTCTCGCTCTCTCTCTCGCTCTCTCTCTCTCTATTTCTTTCTCTCTTAGAGGTTGCAGGCATCCAGTGACTGTTTGTTGATAAATTATTGAGCAGAACACAAGAGAGGAAATGCTGTGTGATCCAGAGAAATATTCAGGCCGACTGGGATGGCACGGAAATCAAAAGTGAGGGAGGGGAGAAAAGAAACAGAAAAAAATAAACGTGAGAAAGTGAGAAAGTGAGAGAGAGAGAGAGAGAGAGAGCAACTCTAGTTGATATGCAGTTATTTAGGCATATCTTTAAGCTGGTCATTAATTCCACCACAACGGCAGAGTCTTGCTGACGGGGGGCAGGCGCGGCTGGAGAGGGGAGTGGGGGAGTAGTGTGGGGTTGGAGGAGGAAGCCGGGGCAGCTGCAGGTGTTCCCCTTCGATCATGTCAGCATGTGAGAGCAAGAGGCATCACAGGAGTCTCCATTCCCTTCCTGTCTACTCGCTCGTGGTCTGTTCCTATATCGCCGCGCAAAGGGGAAACCAGATTCTGCGTATTTCCCCTACTCTCTCTCTCTCTCTCTCTCTCTCTCTCTCTCTCTCTCTCTCTCTCTCTCTCTCTCTCTCTCTCTCTCTCTCTCTCTCTCTCTCTCTCTTTTTCCCAATCGCCCACATGAAAGTGTGTATTTTCGAAGCAGCTCTAAATATAAATATTGAAAGCAACCCTCGGAGGTTAATCAGAATCTCCCTCGCCTTCAAACGGGCCCCTTCTCCATATCGTCCCCGGCCAGGCTTGTCCTCAGCTCCGACATCTGAGGGAGCTCGGGAAAGTGGGCCAGGCCCAACTCAGAGCTCGGCTCTTTGAAGGGGAAGTCCAGCTGACCAGGGTCCACCAAAAAAAGGCATCGGATTTAGCCATGCCCCAATTATTGGGCCTTTATTTATTAATTTAGGGATTATGTGGCCAGGGGTAAAACCTCCAAGTGAACAAGGGGCCCCTCTGAAACTTTGATTTTATTTTTTTTTTCCCTTCTACTTCAGACTCTGTCCTGCGGTTAAGTATGAATCTGTGTTCCTACTTTAAGCGGGTTGTGTTGTGAAGGGGCCTGTGGCTCTGTTGGGATGCACAATGCCCTTTAGGGTGGAGTAGGTATTTTCTCATCACTTCAATAGTAAAGGCTGAAGTACCCCCTGTGAAAAAGAGTGAATATCCCCATGAGACAAGGTTAATGCACACACACACAACACACTCCAACAGACAAGAGCACAAAACTCTCTCAACACACACACAGACACACACAGACACACACACACATGCACACAAACACACACACACACAATGCAAATGGCCTCTTTCATTATCTGATGGTTTTGATTGGAGAAAGGAGAGATGGCCCAGGGAGGAGAGCAGGCCTAGATGAACGGCAGATAGCATTGAAGAGCCCCTGTATTGAGATGAGAGGGGTGGGACCGCGCTGGAGGGGCATTCACACTCACATGTATGCATTCAATCACTCTGAAGACTGCACTTGACCTATAGAGCACGCACACCCACATGCACACTCTGTCTCCACCTCACTCTCTCTCTCATTCATACATACACACACTTGCTCACACACACACACACACCGGCATGCGGAAAAATTCAAATGTTGTTTCCAAATGGACGGCTTTCGTGTATTTGTTCACTTTAACCATAACATTCTTTGACAGATACTCATGTTTTCTGGTTTGTTCATATGACCTTCAGGTTGGGTCATATTGAAATTCCAAGTACTTTGTGAGCTCACTGTATATGCATACGTGGAAAGGAAGCATTTTGAATTAAATTGTCTAAATGTCTAATTTAAAACATCTGTTAACTGGTAACTAGCCACCATTTCCCTAATGTGTGCAAGTGGTCTGTCAACATCAGCTCGCAATGCAATCAACTTACACACCCACCAACATTCCCTCTTTCTCCTGTCAACACCCCCTTCCCTCTCTCTCACTCACACACACACACACACACACAGAGAGAGAGATAGGGGTAGAGAGTGAGAGTGAGAGAGAGAGAGAGAGAGAGAGAGAGAGAGAGAGAGCTTGCCACCCCCACCACTCTGCGACCTCCCAATCAGTCCTCTATCTCACTCACTCACTCACACACACACACACACACACACACTCTCTCTCTCCCTCACACACATACACACACACACAAACGCAGTCACTCACACATGCGCGAGGCTCTGTTGGATTTGAGCGCGTCACTTACCAGAGAGCTCTGCTTTCAGTCTGAACAGCAGAGGAGCGGACAGAAGAGGAGACAAGAGGAGAAGAGCAGAAAAGGAATACACAGGACAGGACAGAAAGAAAGGGAAAACAAGAAGAACAAAAAAGAGTGAGAAGAATAAAAACAAGAGAGGACAAAAGAAGAGGAGAGGGCACAAACGCGGCACTTCTCCACAGAGAGGCAGGCGACACTCCAGAGGTTGGCAGAGCTTCCCTGGGACACTCGGGAGGAGAGGAGTGCAGCGCTCAGACGTGCGCCCCGGGATTGCAGCGACAACAAACTCAAGGAGGTAGGGCTGCTGGACAGAGCGTGTCCTCAACACTCCCCCCCAACACCCTCCTCCACCACCACTTTCTCTCCTCTCTTGTCCTCTCCTCTCTTCTCTTCCCGATAGCACTCGTTTCCCCTTGGCTGAAGGAGGCTGAGAGCTCTCTAAGGTAAGGAGAAGTGTTGTTGGGTTGCTAAGTGGCAGCGTGCCTCTTGAACATTGCTTTCATGTGCCCCTCCCCAAGCCCACCCCACCCCACCCTACCCTGCCCCAGTGAATGTGGGCTTTCTGATTTGCGCTCCATCAAAGATTGGGCATTGTTTTGTTGTTGTGCCTGCAGTTTTTTTGCCATCTTAAAGTCACTGTACTGGTGAGCTTTGAGGAAGTGGTGTTTGTGTTGGGACCACTTTGCTGTTTGTCAGCGATAGTGTGCCACTCGGGCGCCCAGTGCTCCTTTTCATGTTGTATGAAGTGGCTGTGCTCCCCCTCTTTTCTTCCTCCTTCTGCTTTTCTGTCTCCCTTCATCTGTTTTTGTCTCTCCACCCCATCTGTCAGGTCGTTTTAAGTGTCTTTAATCAAACTGTCTTTCATCTGTCCTCTGTTCTTGCCTTGTGTCTGACATTCTCTATTTGTCCTTCCATCTCTCTCTTTCTCTCCTACCCTCTCTCTCTCTCTCTCTCCCCCAATCTCATGTAAATGTATGTAGAGTGGGATACTGGACACAGAGATAGGGAGAGAGAGAGAGAGAGAGAGAGAGAGAGAGAGAGAGAGCGGTAGAGAATAAAAAATGAATTAGAGTCTGACAGATTTAAACGTGCTGAAAATCAGCCATAAAATCCTGTAAAGGTTGAGTCCTCCACCGTGACAGTACCCCCATCATCCCCTGCGTCTCGCCCAACCTCCACCCCCAACCCAACCCCATCCCCCCGACGTCCCCCCCAAGTGGACCCCTCCACATCCCCTCTGGGCCGGCATGCATATCTCCCTCAGCCTTACTCTCATTCCCAAACTCCCTGAGAGAGAGCGCAAGGGACGATAAGGGCGCCCCGAATCCTGCCAAGAGTTTTGCCTTTCTTTTCACAATGCCATTCAATCTCTCTCTCTCTCTCTCTCTCTCTCTCTCTCTCTTCCTCCCATCCACGGGCGAGTGGATTGACCCCTGCAGAGACACCTAACACCAGAGAGACACTGGGAGTGAGAGACCCCGCTTCTATCCCACACGAGGCTTTACACACACAGGAAAAGAGATAGAGTGAGAGATGTGCACGAAGAAAAAAAAAAGAAAGACAGACAGTGTGTGTGAAAGAGGCTGAAAGAGAGATAGACAGAGAAGAAGATCAGGTGAAAGGGGGGAAAAAAGGACACGAGACGAAAACAGACGAAAAGATAAATGGACTGTAAGAGGGAAAAAAGTAAAAAGGAAAAAAAAAGGCTTAAACAAAACCTGTCTGTTTTTTTCTCCCTAACTGCGGTTCAGTGTCAGTGTGGAGGCAGTGACAGTTTGTGAGTTTATTCACAGAGTGATACCGGGGGTTAATCAGGTCCTGGGCCATCAGTTCTCTTGGGTTTATGAAAATTCAATCGGACATAATTGCGGCGGAGGCCCATGCATATTTTATCGCCGGGGTGCATTTTGAAGAAACAACGGTGGCCGCGGCGCGCTATTTTCAGCACGGCGTCTTTATGAAGATTGAATGAATGAACAGCCTTTCTGGCTTCAGCTCGCATACTGCACGCTGCCACTGATGCTATTAAACAGGGAGAGCGAGCTGAATACTCATCAACTCAGTTAACACACTCACCCGTCCTCTCTCTCCGTCCCTCCGTCACCTTGTCTTCTCCTACCTCTCCCTGTACATCAGCCCCCTGTCACACCTTGACCTTCTCTTTCTCTCTCTCTCCACACCTCCTCCCACTGTATCCCTCTCTCCTGCTCTTTTCATCCACTGTTCTCTCACCTCCTACACTCTCTCCATTCCTTATCCATGCGCACCTCCCTCTATCTCTCTTCTCCTCCTTCTCTGTGAGCTCCATCTCTCCACCTTCTGCTTCTCTCGCCTCATACAACCCCCATGTTTGTCTCTCTCTCCCTCCATCCATAACTCTCTTTCTTTCTTTCTTTCTGTCTTTCTCTCTTTCCCTCTCTTTCGCTCTCAATCTTGCTCATTTGACCCATGTTTTCATTCTTTTCTCTTTGCATACTCATCGCTCTATCACTCTATCCCCTTTCTCTCTGCATCTCTCACTCCACTTAACCCCTGCCTGAGTCTGTCTCTCTCTGCTTACCCATTCCTTTTGCACTATCCATCTCCTTCATTCTCAATCTTACCTCTTTAACCCATGCCTCACTCACCTCTCTCTCTCTCCCTCTCTCTTTCTCTCTCTCTCCCTCTCTCAATCTTACCCACTTAACCCATGCCTGAGACTCTCTTTCATTGTATACTTATCTCCCTCTATCTCTTTTCCCTCCTCTGTGAAAGCTTTATGGGGTGTTTCACTCCTGAGGAAGACTAATGAGATCCTCTATGGCTCGTAATGAAGCAGCTGTTGAGAGTTTTCCGAGCGCGAGCCAGACACTCTGATAAACCCACGCCGTTGTCATCTGATCTACGGGGCATCGTCTCCGCGGTGACAAACACTTGGTTGTTATGGGGACATTTCTTCCTCCCTCTCTCCCTGTGTGTGTGTGTGTGTGTGTGTGTGTGTGTGTGTGTGTGTGTGTGTGTGTGTGTGTGTGTAATGTTTTGTTTTGTTCTCAGGACTCTGTCACTTTGATCACATTTCTCTCTCTCTCTCTGGGGACATTTACCACAATCAACAGTCAGAATAGCAGTGGGAGGGAGAGGGAGAGAGACACACCAAAATAACATCTGAGGAGCGTTTTAAAGTTTGTTCTGCACTTTGCGTTCGTCAGACAGACGAGTTCTCAGGCATAGCCAGGTGTTGTTTTTGTTGCGTCTCTTTCGCTTCTATTATTCTTGGTTCAGCTAAATTGCCTGTTTCCCATGCGCACAGAGCACTGCCAGATTGGAAAGAAAGTCAGAACATAAGAGAATGTCTATTTAAAGTCAAACCAACAAACCAATTTAGACTTGGCAACTATAAATAGAGTTATGAGGAGCATACTCTTCAATCATTATTTCGTGCCCACTTCATGCTTTGAAAGGTGCAGTGTGAGTGATTTTCTCCGAGTGGCGGGCTGAAGTGGTTAAAGAAGCCAGAGTAATATAGCGTGGCAAATTTCCTCTCTTCATATGAATAATTCTGACTGAATAAAAGCAAATGTTTCCTCCTATCAATGAATCATCAGCTGTGAAGCCTCAGCCTCCTCTCTCTCTCTCTCTTTCTCTCTCTCTCTCTCTCTCTCTCTCTCTCTTTATCCATCCTCTCACTCTTTTCCTGCACTCTTTCTCTCTTCCCTCCCTGGCTCCATCTCATCTAATTTGTGTGTTCGCTCCGTGCAGATGCGGAGTTGGCTTCATTTACTGACTGATAGCTTTTCTCCTACGCTGTCGACTTGCATGATGGACACCAGTGTTTAGCTGGTGAAGTGACATAAAACAGGTGCATCAGCATCTCGGAGTCGCTCGCATTTACACTTAAGTGGTGATATATTGCTACATCTGACATTTCTGCATCTATTAGATAGCGAGCAGAAACAAATCAGAAGTTCTAACAAGACTCAAGAACTTGATTGATGCCATGTTTTGAACTGTGATCTCTCTGTGATTCTCTCTCTCTTTATCTAACACAGGCAACGGGTACTCCGACATCTAAAAATGAGCCCGTCGTGGTGCCTTGTTCTGGCTGTGGCCCTTCTGTGGGGCCCTCTGGGCCCTATGCCCCTAGCAGCACTGGCCCCTGAGAATGAGGTGCCCCTCCGGCCAACCACCTGGCTCCTGGAGGACAAGGTCACTCCCATCCATCTGCCCAAAGGGAAGACGAGGAGGTGAGAGGCCATACGCAACCACATAGGCCATACTATCTATATCATAAGTTAGACCACAATTGGCATCCTTTATCGCCACATAGCATGCAAAGTTAGCACAAAAAGCATAAGAAATAATCTCATTATCAGTAAGCTCCTATTCCATAGTCTGCTGCAGCACTTCGTCACGTAAAGACAAGCAAGCCTTAAATATTGCAAGAACAAGTGCAACAATAATCTCATAGTTCTGTCCCCTCACAGCATAGAAGGCTAGCACAAAAAGCAATAAACTCATTCCCAGTCCTCTCCTATGGCAGGGCCTGCTGTAGCAGTGAAGCACATTATGTAAAGATGAGCCCTTTAGCCTCTCTGGCAGGAGGTTCTGTCACACTAAGCTGGGTGTTCTGAAGCGTGTAAAGGAGCGGTTCATGGGCCAGGGCCCCCACATGGACACTGCCAGAGATCCAAGGCTAGCGTCCGCGGCCGTAAATTAGCGACAGCGTCTCCCTGCGAGCTGCAGTCTGTCCACTGCAGCACTCGCGCGTCACAGGGGTGGGGCTGGAGACACAGCCTCTGAAGCTAATGCAAACTAATTAATCAATTAAGTTGCTGTTGTTGATGTCCTTGACAAATTATGTCCTTGACACAAGAGGATGTTTGCACAGCTGTCTGTGTCAAAACTGTAAGGATGTGGTTTGAGGGAGACGTACGGAGACTGAACAGCTTAGACTCAAACAAGCACGTAGCGTGATGATGAAAAATGAGTGAAAGTGATGCGAGACCCATTTGGCTGGTTTGGTTTAGTGAAAATTTGATTACAAGAGAACTTCCCCGATTTTGCAGAAGGAATAACGTGGGCGGAATGGCAATCATTATCAGGGTATTGGCTATGAGTGTAGCACAAGTGTTTCAATTGTGGTTTCAATTGGATTTTTTGTACATTTGTTGCTTACTTGGGTGGTAATTCAGCATCTCCCCTTGGAATACTGCCACACTAAGTGCAAGTGGAGTCTGATTTTAGTGTGCAACTTCAGTTGTTCTGATATCTTGATGTGCCTGCAATAAGTCTGTGAAATTCAAATTCCAATGCTGACAAATGATCTTCATCTCTGACCAACAACAAACAATTAAAACCAGCATTCGACACAAGACAGAGACCAAATACACACAGAAAAAAAGTGAAGATCAAGCAACGTTAAACATTTTCCTTCTATGTGTGTACTGCCTCTCTCGTAGCAGACAACAAGGTCAAATGCACTGGATATAAAGGTTACTCTCTATCAGATTCACCATCCCAAATGAGAGTGGCTGAAAGCAATTTGGCCCGAGCACTATTGCAAAGGCACCAGTGGCTGATCCCACAGCACGGGGGCCTGGATGGGCTTTGGTCCCTGCCATGCAGCACCATATTTTGGGGAGGGTGATGCAAAAGTCACGCTTCAGAGCAATCGTTTCCTGGCTCCAAAAGATGTGTCCTTCAACACGCAGAATAGCAGCACCGTCCATTCCTCCGTCTGTCCTTCTGCCCCAGCACGATCCTTTACCCTGGTATACTGGCGATAGTCATCTCAACATTTCACATTGATCACGAGGCCTTATCTGGGAACGCTCAGGCGACCTCCTGCTCAGTGCTCTCTGGCAAAGGGGCCTTATCATCCCTCCGAGGATAACAGAGGGAAATGCATTAGCGGAAAGGGGGAAAAAAACATGGGGTTGTCATTTGAAAACTCGTTTAATTGCAGAGACATTTGCTACATGTTCTAGATAAATCAAACCACATGTGTTAGTGATTACTAATGGTCAGAAAGGGGTTACCACTGTTTCATAGCCAGATCTATTATTTTTTTCCCCCTGCAGGTTCTACTTCACTCTGAAAAAGAAAACGCCTTCCATGTCCCTGACTGTAAGCCCCTGTGGTACCCCCATCGAGTGGACTCTGGCTGCCCGAACCCTGAAGGACAAGCCGCCCAAAAACCTGCACTGTGAGTGTGGAGGCGGACAAGAACAACAGAGACACATAAAACCAGCAGCTAGCGTTTCCCAAGGAAAAACACTGCGTATAAACACTCATAAATGCTTTTTTAATTAGATAAACAAGCGAGTAGAAAAGGTCCTTCCTGGCCTTATTTGTTTTAGATGGGTCGGAGATATAGCCAAAAGACAAATCTGTTCTCTCCCTACACCTCCCACCCTCTCTCTCTCCCTCCCTCTCTAGGATGAAGGATAAAACAGGATAATCCTCTGAATTCATTACAAGTAATACATTTCAAGCTAGATCAATCTGTGTGATACCAGTTCAATTCATTGGCGTTCCCTTATCTTAATATTTCACTCCATATTCCACATTTCAGTCACTGTGCAAATGCCACACAGATATCCTGTCGGTTCTTTCAGGACGTTGACAGTCTCATATAGAGTTACACGCCACCAGATTGTTTATGTAAAAGTGTCTTATTTGTCTTCCTGGTTCCAGAAGGTTCCATGGAAACCAAATATTGTGCCTTTCAGCACTACATACTGAGTAGTGTGACATACAGATGGATGCAGAAGGCAGGGAGGAGAAAGAAAATGCCACTTTCCCTTTTAAAAGGGTTTTAGCTTAAATGACAGAGGGATGGGATTAGAATCTGACCGTTGAGTGTGTGTGTGTGTGTGTGTGTGTGTGTGTGTGTGTGTGTGTGTGCTTATGTGTGCAACTGTTTTTCATGACATTTAGTAGGCCCTGGAAATGTTTGACATTTAACATCCTTGAACAACTACTTCGAAACATTTAAGTATCTCTTTCAGTGAAAACAGGCAGTCAGCTGATGATTATCAAGCTATGATAATGAGCTGAGAGAGATTGAGAGATTGAGACAGAGAGAGAGATGTACGTGTAATTCAAAATCAGATTACCGGTAGTATATTAAAACCATTCCTATCTCTGTAGCTAAATCAAGACTGTCTCTTAAAAATCCTCCTCCTAGGTATTCTATATCAGGACATTAATTCTCTACAGGGGATATCAGCATTATGAAATCATAAAGTGACACATAAATCATTTAGACAGTGAACTCAAGGGTCCATCCACAATGTTCAATAATTCACTTTGATTAAGAAATATCTGGCACAGTGTCACGTGGCAAACGTAATGATGGTTTTAAAAAATGAGGATGAAAATGTATACTATGCTTTTGATTATCAGTGTGCCTAATTAGGTTGCCTCTTGAATCTCATGGCTGTTCTCTTTTTCACAGGGAGTTCAAAAAAGAGTATGCCTGAGGTATGGTGGAGAGGCCCTGGAACTGAAGCGAAAATCCATACCTACACTGGCAACTCGGCAGACACCTATATGGGTCCTGCCTATACACCTGCATCCATCTACATTCTGAGGCTAAAGTCGCAAGAGCAGGACACCAGTGCCTCTGTCTACCTGCATGAGGGACCAGGGTCATCAGGGGTCTTCCCCAAACTTCCGGCCGACCCAAGAGTCCACACGCTCGGGGTGGGACTAACCAGCGTCACCCTAAGCTGGAACCCCAGCGCTTCTGTAACCCAACCGAGCCACTCCGTCAAGCACCTGTACGACTACTGCGTCCTGGTCAACCACAACCACAACTACCGAAGCCTCTGTGCTGCACGCGAGGGCATCAAGAAGGAGAGGGAGAGGGACTGGAAGCAAGAGAAGAAAGACAAGCAGCGGAAGGAGACTGCGCAGCCAGTACACAAAGACTGGTGGGGGCAACAGTGGGATGCGTTAGGGGAAATCCAGCCCTCCACCTCGGGTGTGTCCGACGACGTCGCCCAGCTTGGCTGCGTCTGTCGCGGCATCGAGAGCGTGTGCACCGTCTCTGAGCTGCTGCCCGACACACAGTACTACTTTGACGTCTTCGTGATCGACAGGCTCAACGGCACGAGCGCGGCCTACACTGGAACCTTCACCCATACCCACGAGCAGGCTCAGCCGGCCGTGATTGCGTTAAAGGAGGGCGAGCCACGTCTGGTTGCACTGCAGGTCGGACGAGGTAGCAGCAGCGGTGGCGGTAGTGCCAGCGGCAGACAGCAGGGGGCCACGGTGTTTAGCTTCCGGCCCCGCGGCTGGCAGCAGAACGGCCTGCTGACGCTCCAGAGCTGCAATGGTACCCAGAAGATCAGGGTGGTGGTGACCAGCCGAGGGAAGGTGCTCTCCACCCAGGAAGTGGGCGAGCAGCTGGCTCAGTTGTGGCTCCAGGGAGCCCCCTCTTACATCATCAGGCTGGACAGCACGGAGGCATCTGCCGCAACCGGCCGGGTGAGCGCGGCAAGCAGCTCAAGGGTCGCAGTCAAGATCCAGGCATCGTCGGCATACCACCGGCAGGCCGCCCCGGTCCTTCCGGCCACCCTCCAGATGAAGTCCTTCAACAAGCTGCGCAGCTGCACCTCGATCACCCTAGCCTGGATGGGCACGGAAGAGAGGAGCCTGTACTGCGTCTACCGCCGGCGCCTGTCTGACGATGTCGTCGGGAAGGAACGGAACTCCGACCGATGCCTGGGGCCCGAGACGAGGTCCGACTCCGAGAGGGTCCTCTGCAAATATTTCCAGGAGCTGAACCCACGACGGGCCGTCACCACAGCCGTGATCGGAGGCCTAGAACCCGGAGCCTCCTACTTGCTTGACGTTTACCTCGTGAGACGTTGGGGGATCCCAATCAAATACCATAGCAAGACAGTGCGAACAAGGCGAGAGTGCTAAGCAATCCGCCATGATCACTCTCACCTCTTCCTGTCAGTAGCTATAGAGACTCATTGCAGAGAAATGATTGACAGAGACTTTGTCATGATTAAGCCATTCTTTAAAAAAAAAAAAAAGACAAGAGAGAGACTGGGGGGATTGTTCTATGCCACAATATTGGTCACACCAGACCACATGCAGCGAATTCAAAACTGCAATGAAATCAAACCTCACACCAGCAAAATGCGTCTACATTACTGAAACCCGCTGTGCTCCTCTCGCTTTGGTCGTTGTTGTTCATAATGATGCTGATGCAGATGATGTGCCATTGCTCTGTGTTCGTTAATTACCCAACTCTGTGTCAGTATGGGGAGTCTATATGCCAGATCGCTCCCAAAATCAAGTGACTGAGCCAATTAGGCTATGCAAGCAAAACTGCCCAAGGACTACAAGGACCAGCAGAAAGAATTTTGGTTTTCTTAAAACTCATGGGGGAAACTGTGTAATGACTTTTGTTTTTCAGCTGAGCTGATCTCAGATATGTATATCTACTGGCTTTCTATGGAGAGAGAATTAGCTTTGTGCTACGTTAGTGGTGTCTCTTAATGTTCTGCTTTCCGCATGCAGCAGATTAAATAATTTAGCAGTTTGCTTCATTGTCTTTGATGTAATTTTGTGCTACGCTTTGACACGCCAATAAACTTGCACTCAGTGTTTGTGCATTGTGATCAACTGACCATGGAAGCAATTTTTTGACAATCAACCCTTGATCAAAAGATCTGTCTGATGAAAGCTTGTGTTTACTGTTGCTTCCTTGTTTACAGACAAATCATCACAAACATAAAAGGATGCATTTGTAACATGTTTCTACCATACTGCTTCAAATTTAAATTAAGTTAAAATGGGATTAAACAAGAAAAAAAGTGTGTGTGTGTGTGGGGGGGGGGGGGGGTATACACAACTGGCTCTGTTACTAAACGTTGTCCAATTACTGTGGGTAATAAATGTGTTACTGGAGGACCACACAATAGACCCAGATTATAGAACCAGAGTTGTATCTATTTCAGCAAAGAAATGTTGGAAACAATGGTGACATTTTTTCCATCTTAGAAAGACTTTGGTCTTGCTGCCTTTGGTTCCTCCACATTATGTACTCTGCTAATCTAATAGAGAGATTTGCAACCTATAGTTCACTGTGTGGAATGTTACATGCCTAATGGCCAGTTTCCATTCTAGCGAATTTTGCATTAATCTCATTCAGGGGTCAAATTAGCCATTACACAGTTGTCCTGTGGACAGGAGTATGGCAAGCTTTGGTCTGCAATCAGACTGTCACTGGAAATGGTGTGTGGGCTCCATGGTAGAAATAGTGTGTAGACCCTACTTTTGTTTTGGCGTGTTGGCCTTGTGGATCACACAATCATTTTGGTATACTGGTTCTATGGTAATTTTGGTATGTGGGCCCCATAGTGGAAATGACATAAAGGCCCCCATGCTGGATAAGGAGTGCAGACCCATGGTCGTTTTGGCTCATGGATCTCATGGAGGAAATGGAGCACAGGCTGTGTGGTTGTTTTGGTGCATGGACTCAGTAGTGGAAATGGAACACAGGATCACTGGTTGTTTTAGTAGTAGGGCAGCCGTGGCCTACTGGTTAGCACTTCGGACCTGTAACCGGAGAGTTGCTGGTTCGAACCCCGACCAGTAGGCACGGCTGAAGTGCCCTTGAGCAAGGCAACTAACCCCTCACTGCTCCCCGAGCGCTGCTGTTGATGCAGGCATCTCACTGCGCTGGGGTTAGTGTGTGCTTCACCACACTGTGTGCTGTGTGTGTTTCACTAATTCACGGATTGGGATAAATGCAGAGACCAAATTTCCCTTACGGGATCACTTAACGGTAACACTTTATTTGAAGGGGTCTACACAAGGGTGACATGTAACCATCATTAGATTGACAAGACACATGTCATACACATTATTGATGTTTATGACTGTTGTCATAATGTGTCATTCGGTTTTTGGAATGTCAAGTTGACATTGACATTAGCCAGTTGCACAGTTTTGAAAACGAACGTTAAGGGTTGTTTTAGGACATGTTTGAGTATGCCTGTTGGCAGCCACTCTGAGTAGTCAAAGGCGATTCAAAACGAGTCAGAAAAGTCGAGACAGGACCAATCGTCAAAATTTTGGTGTCCACCACTCTAGTTCATCCAAAACAAACCAGAAAAGGAACTCAAAGTGCTAAATACCGGAATTTTCCTTTAAAAGGGTTTTCCCCACCAAACCTACTTCTAAGGAACGAATAACAGCAAAGGGTCGAAATTACCACAAGGAGTTTACTTGTATGAGTTTTCTCTGGTGAGTGTTTTACACGTGTTCGTCATTTATGTTACTAGCAGACATTGCGAGATAGATGTGTTTAATGAGCTAAGCACGTAAAAGTTCTATTTTTCTGTAACCCAATTGTTTAATGCATTATGTGGAAATGTATTGATGAGATATGTAGCCTACTGCATAAGCTAAAAACCAATCGGAGTTGAACATGAGTTTAATGATTTGAAGTACTATTTCATGCGTTGAAGCCATGCTACTAAGATATGTGGTATGCTAGTGCTGAAGTTTCATGTAAGTTCAAAGACACTGTCAAATAATGTCATCTTGGCTAATGTCAAGTTGTCATAATGATGACACCCAAACAATGTCAACTTGACATTCCAAAAACCGAATGACACATTATGACAACAGTCATAAACATCAATAATGTGTCGTTAATGTACATGACATGTGTCATGTCATTCTTATGACGGTTACATGTCACCCTTATGTAGACCCCTTCAAATAAAGTGTTACCATACTTACTTATACTTTTGATGCATGGGCCCCAAGATGGAAATGACACTTTGGTTATTTTGGTGCCTTTCCCCCAAAGTGGAAAAGGTGTGTGGGCCCTTTGGTTGTTTTGCACTTGAATCCCAAAGTAGAAATAGGGCACAACCTGAGCCCATCGTTATTTTGTGCCACAGTGGCTATACTATGCCTGACGTTGACCATAACACACCATCTTTCACAGTGCAACAGCTGCTGACCTTTAAATTATGCAACTGCTGCATACACCTATAGGTAGACTGGATTTAGTAAATGAAAGTCACATAGAGTTCCATGTTCTACTTGCACACACTCTGACATGTTAGCTTCGAACTTGACTTTGCAGCTAGACTTAGGCCTACATCTCAACTTACAAGAATTATAGAAATGCTAGTCCTAGGAAAATCTACACTTAAACTGGAGAAATAAAACACTTCACATCACTTTTATGCTAGGCTATGCTGCATAGAATATTTCCATGTAGGCCTAGGGCCTACAATAAATCTGTCTTGGCAACTCGGCACAAACGAGTTACAACCGAACTGAGGACATGAAACAGAACTGCACCATGAACCGCCCTCGCGCCTTATTGCGCATGTCTGTGACGTATCAAACATGTGCAAACAGCGCGCCAAATTCATTGAACAACAACAACAACTTTTTTCAGCACCACTTTGGTGAGTTAACTTTATCGTTTACATCTGTTTTGGAAGCATGAGTATTTAGTCAATTCCCTCTAAAAGACACACAAACACACACACAAAAAACATATTGTTTGCTCACTTGTTGCAGTGCAGATTCACCGAATAACGATCATTTAATGCAGGAAACCATGGGGCTTCTGGAACGTTGTCGAGAGTTGTTTGGGACCACAGATCTTTATGGTGTTCTCGGAATCTCGAGACAAGCAAATAGTTCGGAGATCCGTCGCAGTTATTACAAAGTATCCCTTCAAGTGCACCCAGACCGAGCTCCTGATGACGCGCAAGCCACGGAGAAATTTCAAGTGAGTGCTTAATGACAATAATAAAACATATTATGAAACCGTAAACATTTCCTCCTGTCCTCCTGAACCATTACTTTACATATTTGTAGGTTTTGGGAAAGTTGTATGCGGTACTGAGCGACAAAGAGCAGAGAGAGGTTTACGACGAGCAGGGCATAGTGGATGAGGAAAATGACTCACTGGATCAGAACCGCAACTGGGAAGAGTACTGGAGGTTGCTGTTTCCCAAGGTAGACCAAACTCTGCTGGTCTTGAATTATAGTGCTATGATGTTCTTAATTTCTTGATGCCGTTTTAATGAATAGGCTACCAACCTGACTGATACAAAATACATACTGTCTCTACTAGATTACAGTACAGGATATAATTGACTTTGAGAAGAATTATAAGGGCAGCAAGGAAGAGCGGCAGGATTTGATGAAGCTGTATCGCCAGCATGAGGGGGACATGGATGCCATCACGGCCACAGCACTGTGCTGCACTCAAGAGGATGAGCCCCGAATAGTCAGTCTTATTCAGGCGGCCATAGACAAGGGAGAAGTCCCTGCCTACTCAGCGTTCGCACGGGAGAGCGAACAGAAAAGGAAAGCACGCAACAAAAGGGTGGGTCGTTTCGGTCACAATTGCACACAGTACACAACTCAAAGCTGCTTACTGCCCTTTATCTCAGTGGCCAGGTCTTTCAGTGCTTATTGTGGTTTTCCTTAGATGGAAGCATCTCCAGGTTTCAGGTATGAGGGCATTGAATGACACTCCATACACTGTTTATTGTCAGGCTGAGAAGGAGAAACAGGAAGCAGAAGAAATGCAGAGAGAGATGGGACTGGATGCTGAAGACGGTCTGGTTATGATGCTCAAGGTGATTTTTCTGGGCTTGTAATACCACTTTTCTGTCTCTGAATATGATGATTTCCCAATGTCATTCTCTCCCTTCTCTGCATGTCATTTCAGCAAAGGCAGAAGTCGAGGGAGCAGGGGTTCAACTCATTTCTGGCAGACCTGGAAGCAAAATACTCAAAACCAAGTAAACCCAAGGGAGGAAAGAAAGGAAAAAAGTGAAGATGGTCGCCGGTTCTAGCCGGCGCTTCTAGCGTAAATATGATCTGTTTTTAGATTGGTGGTTATACTTGGCATGTATGCCGAAATATCTTATCCAGGGTTTTCTTAAGATACAATTATGTTAAGGTAAAGACTAGGGTGGATATCTAGAACCCATATGTAACACATTAATTACATGTATACATTGTGCAACATACAGTAAGTACCATACTTATGTGAAGGGGTCCATAATGTCAATAGGTTAATGTATGTTTTATATTGCAGCTCTTTTATACAGACAAACCATTAAAATATGTTTTATTTATGCAAACAGGTCTTGTTATCCATCTCTTTATTTTTGTATACAAAATGCACTAGATTAAGCTTCCTTAGGAGCCTGATACAGAATAAAGCTACATCATAAGTATTGTCTTTTTTTAAAATGATCTTTCCATGGTTATCTAACAGGGATCGGGGGTACGTAGGCTTCATGGCTTTGACCATAGAATTATAATGGCTGGCTCACACCTTAGCTAACCTGGTTTGTGTATAACAATTATGGGTCCAACATGGCGCTCACATGCTAGTGTACAGTACTGTGATGTTGAGCTACATGTTTGCAGCTCCATGGTCCAGACTCAGGCCCCATTCAAGAACACTGCTTGCCTGGAGCATTGATACTCAAGTAAACCTGACGTTGTTGACGAGTTGGAAGAACTGTTCGAGGAGTGGTGACACCTGCTACAACTGAAATACGAGTGTCAACTCCAACGTGAGCCACGCAACACCGCCAAACCACAAAGACTCCAGAGAGAGTTCTAGTGAGCCAGTCTGGTTTACCTGCAACAATGACTGCATTTGCTACCTGTTCTTTGTGTTTCAGTCTAAGGGAGCTCCGAGATCGGTTATAATGTATACACGTCGTTTACTCCCACGTCCTGTATGGCTTCTGGGAACTAAGGCTCAAATCACAAAAGGCTTTTCAGAAGATGAGGGGAAAAAAGAGAGACCTGTTTCCCACTATACTCGGCACCTCCCAGCTAGTTTTTTTTTTTTTTTTTTTTTTTACTGTAAGGTCTTTCAATAAGTGCAATTCCAATGATGTTTTTGTGCTAGCTGTTGTACACTGAAAGGTCTGGATGACTTTCAAAAAGGACAAAGATGCTTAACACTTCGTGGTGCAGCTATAACGTAAGGGTGTCAAGAGGCTGTTTTTCATATCCCCACTGACATGGATGAGGCAAGAGATGCCTGCATAGAACAACGATGGGTAGACAAAGGCATGAGTCCATACATACCAACATTAAAAAAAACAAAGTGCCATATATTGGGAGATTTCACACACCCAGTCCATTCATATAGAGAGGTGAGGTTGTTGTTAGACAGTTTACTGTCTTTGGCAGCCATGTTAAGCTGAAAAGTCTGACATACAAAAATAGGACTCTAAAAAACATAAACAATAACCATGTGGAATAAATAAAATCCCCTAAACGTAGGGTTATACAAAAAACCTGCTGCTGTATAAAGTGTCTTGTCCACTGTGAGGCAGCCCTTATGGGGCTCGCTCCCTGGTGTTAGTGGGGGAAGGGAGCGGTGTGTGTGTGTTAAAGTCCTGGTCTGCTGCTTCGAGCTGCTACACCACCTCGGCCATGAGAACGTGCTGGGACAGAAACTGGGACCAGAAGTGCTGAAGGAGAATGGGAGAGAGGGAGAATTCATTGGATTTCAGCAGAACATCACACGGAGAACACATTTCTGTGTATTAGAACACTATCAATTTGGCTCTTCATTTTCACAAACTGAACTGTCTAGACAATGGAATGCATCTTTTAAAATCTCTTGAATTATACATTCAATTGATTACAACAAAACACCTGTCTGACTCTCATATCAGTTACTGTATTACCATCTATGAAATAAATAATTTAGATATTTGTAAATAAATCATTGCCTTGAAAATTATTATCCAAATGAAAACCCTGAAGGCAACAACACTTCCTCACATGTTTCCTCCCAAACAAAGATAATTGGGATTTATAATGGGATTTCATTACTAATGAATGAAGGTTAAGAGCGTGAATCTCATCATCTGCGTCCCTCGCTCACCTGGGGGCAGGGGGTGGGTATCTGGCTCCTCTTCATCCTCAATGGGGGAGTGGCTCAGGGGATGATGGGTAAACGAGTCCAGGAAGGAGGAGCTGCTTATGCCTAGACTGATGCCTGTCACGCCAATGCCAAGAGAATCTGGTCGTACGATGAAAAGACATCTCATTGAACAAGAGTCAAACAAAATTACTGCTTCTAAAGCCAATAATATGGGGACTGTCTTCACACAAATGTTCAATTTCAGCAATAAATCATTATCATGTATGTATATTTAATCAGTTTCTGTACTGTAGATATGTTAGCATGGGTGGACGATCACTATATGTCAATGTATGCGTATACCTAGGCAGTACCTGTGCCAACTGATGCCCTGCCTGGACGGCACTGCTGCCCACTGTTGTCCAGAACTGTGAAGGAACGCCGGTACGGAGTATCCGACTGCAATATGGTCAAAATACAAACACACAAACAAACAAAAAACAAACATCAGAAACTGCAATCTGGCATGACATACTTGTGAATTTTCTACTGATTTAGACAGCCATTACCAACTGCCCAGAATCTATATACTGAAGGATCAAGCTGTGTGTTACATCTTTGGGATATCGTTGATTGTGTTTGTAACTGTATCTGCAAAAGTGTGTACCCAAATGGCTTTTGAGAAAGCCTTACCCTGAAAGTGTGTGTGGTGTTGGGCCGAGAAAAGATGTCAAGTAAGTGCAGTCTGTCTCTTGGGGGCATGCTGCCAGCTTCATCAGTGACGGCACTGTGGGCTCGACTAGAAGAACCCCTCTGTCTCTACACTCACACACCCACACACACACACACAAACACACACACACACACACAAGGATACAAAGGATAACCAGATGCTAAATATTTTTCAGAGTTTGCAGTTTATAGATTAAACAGCGAAGCCGTTTGTGTGTAAGTGAACTGTGTACAGTACTCTTGTTGTTTGTGCCTTTTCTCTCTCTGTACCTGTGCATGCCGCGTGTGTACTCCTGGGTGGGTGTGCTCCCCCTCTCCAGTGCCTATGGGGGGTAGGAGTGTGTTTCTGCTGAGTGGCATTGGGGGTGAGGTGAGCCGATCACTGGCTGTGGGCCTGAGAAGACACACACACACACACACACACACACACAGCGCAGTAAACACCTAGTACTCATTTAAACACACACAGACCTCATCATACCTGTCAACACTCCCGTTTTTCCCGGGTTCTCCCGTATTTCAAGGTCATCTCCCAGCACCCTCCCGTTTTGTTATTTCTCCCGGAAAACTCCCGTAATTTGCATGGCCATCAAACTTCATTTTAAAATCATTGATCCATTCATTTTTTCTATTAGTCTGACACCTCCCAGGTTGCCAGATTGTGTATGAAATACACCCGACACATACACACACAATAACAAGCAATAACAAACACACCATCACAATAACAAGCAATAACAAACACACACACACACACACACACACACACACACACACGCAGAGTGCTGAGCTGCGGCTCATACATAGTATGTAATTAAAGCATCCTTGCTATCGCTCTCTCTCCCAGTCTCCGAGAATCAGTGACAGACAAAAAGACAGGATGGGGTGGAGAAAGAGAGGATCAGAGGATATAAAAGAAATATAAGGAGACGACGGGAGGGAGTGCAAAAAAGATGGGTAGAGATGGAGAGAGCGAGAAAGAAATTGAGAGAGAGAGGGAGAGATAAAAATTCCCAGATGGTGCTGAAAGAGAAGAGTGAGAGAGGGAGGATGTGAGGACATGATTAACCGAACACTTTATAGGGAGGGAGGACAAGAAGAGGGTGATGAATGGAGAGATGAGCAAGCGGAGAGCAGGAAGAAATAAGAGGGTGGCAAGAGGAGGAAGGCGGGAGGGACGCAAAAAAGGAAAAAAGAAATGACAGCCAGGGAGGAGAAGTGGGTAGGAGATGAGCAAATGAGACAGAGGATGCAGTCTGGGATGGGAGGATGGAGAGAGAAAGAGAGAGAGAGGGAGAAAGAGAGAGACAGAGGGAGAGTGAAAGAGAGAGAGAGAGAAAGAGAGAGGGAGAGTGAAAGAGAGAGAGAGAGAGAGAGAGAGAGAGAGAGAGAGAGACAGAGGGAGAGTAAAAGAGAGAGAGAGAAAGAGAGAGAGAGAAAGAGAGAGACACAGAGAGAGAGAGAGATGGGAGGGAAGAAGCATATAAGTATAGGAGCACAGCAAGCAGTCTGAAATAGATAGAGAAAGGATGGACCGAAAATAGAGAGAAAGAGGGAGATGGGTGAATGAAAGAGAAATTACGATGGAAGAGGACAGGAACATGGGGGGGCTGTCAAGAAATGCTAAAAGACTAGAAAAGACAGAGGGGGGAAGCGAGCGAGGGAGAGAGTGAGAGAGCAAGAGAGAGAGAGAGAGAGAGAGAGAGAGAGGAGAGAGAGAGAGAGAGAGAGAGCACGGAATGGGATGAAGGAGAGGAGAAAGAGGCCTGATTCTCACAGCCGTGTCCCGCGGATGACCTCGTCCATAGAGCCGGCGGCGCTGGACTGCATCAGGCCGGGGGCCAGTGGCACGAGGGTCCGAGGGGGAGGGTTGCGTCGCCTGGCCGACTGTGGTGGACGGGACAGGGAGGAGGAGCTCTGCTCCAGGGGGCGACGGGCGCGGGGTTTGCCCGACGGCATCACGCTCGAGCCTGGCCTGTGGTACACCCGCTCCTCACATTCTCTGCAACAAAAGGAGCCAATCGTCAGTCTCCAACATGGTCCTAATGTTGTTCTAATGCCAATAAACCACGTTAGTAAATGGCAAATACCTAGGTAACTACCGCATTCTTAGGTCATTCATAATTATTCATTCATAATCACTCTTTCCTCTACACTCAATAGTAAGTTCACCTAGGTATTGCTTTGTTGGGTCCAGAGTTTGTGTATGGACATACCGTCATGCTAGCTTAACGGGTGTATGAAATACATAACTCTATCATCATATGGGGATGCATATAAATGGTCCATACTGTGCAACGCGGTCCAGAGCCCCCACATTCCTCTGCTGGAGCGGAATGCCATGGATCATGATGAGGTCATTCAGGTTGCTATGGGTAACAGCAGCTCCTACTGGAACCCGACTGGACTGAGGAGAGAGAGAGAGAGAGAGAGAGAGAGAGAGAGAGAGAGAGAGAGAGAGAGACACACACAATCACAACATAGCACATTTTCTAACATCAGCTAATTAGTCTGATGCTGTCTGACCACACTTCTGTCTCATAAAAACAAAATTTATGTGTGTGTAAAAAATGTATTTATTTCTAGATCACTGCTAGATGTTTTCAATTTTTCACATTTTACATGCACTGAAGGTGAAGGCTGACAGCAATCACCTGACACTGCCAACAAAAACATCCGTAAACTAAAAAAAAACATTTGTATTCAACATTTTCATCCCCAGCAACAGACAGAAAATAAAAAAAGGAAAGAAAGTCATCAAAAAGTGTTAGAAAGCAAAAGATTAGAGAGCCCGAGTGTGTGAGTAGTTCAGTTCAACAGGCACAGGCACATTGCATCTGGAGCAGATTACATGCTCAGGTAAATATAAAACTGCCCCTGATCCCTTCCCCTAACCCCCCACCCCCCACCCCCCTCCCCCCAGGGCACTGAAGGAAAGGACTACATACAGTGGATGGCTTTCTCAGCTTTTTGGATTTCCGTCTTGACTTGTGCTTTGAACCCCTTGACTTTGTGCTCTTTAATAGAAACAAGACAAGGAGTGCGTGGAGGAGGCAAAGTGAGAGGGGGAAGAGTGAAAGATAGGTAATAAAGAGAGTGAGGCTCGGAAACGAGAGAGGGAGAGAGGGAGAGAGGGAGAGAGGGGGAGGTGGGGCAGATAAAAGGAGGCAGATGGCGTGACAGAGGGGTGTGGAGGAAAACAAAGAAAGACAGGGAAGAGAGGACAACAGAAAAAAAGGGGAAAACATTCATGAGTCAAGAGCCTGGAGGAAAAAAAGAATGACAAGAAAATGCTGACAGCAGTGCGAGGTCACTTTACTGGACGCTACATGAAAAGTGCTGGCTGACCCCTGGAGATCCCCCAGTGTGCAACCTAAATGCAGGCGTGACAGAGAGTGTGCACCTGAAAACTCAATTCACACCTTCAAATCCTTCCAAGAAATGCAAACTGAATAGATAGCTTGTGAGAAGAGAGAAAGATAGGCAGAAAAAAAAGAGAACGTTGGAGCAATTTTTCTTCAAGAACGTGGGTACCGCCAGAACACTCTATACATGCAAATTGACCGCCTGTGTCAGGGGTGGGACACAAGGCATGGCCGCACTGCCCAGCCAGAGCAGTTCAATTTATTCACCATGCAGTTGGTTGCTTCGGAGAAAAGCACCTGCTTCATTAAGAAGAAACACAGTGTCCCAAGGTCATGTGATGACAGGTGGCTAGCTACAGTAGTAATAAGGACCAGTGCCTGTATTAACTGACTTTCACCCAACACTCAAAAACTGTGCAGGACCAACACGTATAAGTATATATACTCTTTTGATCCCGTGAGGGAAATTTGGTCTCTGCATTTATCCCAATCCGTGAATTAGTGAAACACACACAGCACACAGTGTACACACAGTGAGGTGAAGCACACACTAATCCCGGCGCAGTGAGCTGCCTGCATCAACAGCGGCGCTCGGGGAGCAGTGAGGGGTTAGGTGCCTTGCTCAAGGGCACTTCAACCGTGCCTACTGGTCGGGGTTCGAACCGGCAACCCTCCGGTTACAGGTCCAAAGTGCTAACCAGTAGGCCATGGCTGCCCATTATGGTGTCTGACCAAAACTATGCAAGCCATCCAGGCAGGCTATCTGCATTACAACTAACAATTTTTCTTACAATAATTTCTAATGAGAATATTACTGAACATTGGTTCAAAAGGCAGCGTTTTCTGTGTTTCTATTTATGTGTTCATACTTTTACTAACCAACTGCTATCATCATTCAGTATTCCTTTCAATGGGGCACTGCATTCTTGTATGATGGAAACTCAGGCTGTGCCATTTAGTGTGGGCTTTGGTCACATCCTCCCCCCCTGTCCCGAGCACCAACCTGGGGCTGCAGACTGGCCGTGAGCTGCGGGACGCGACTCTGGCCCAGACGCGGGAGCACCGTGGGGAGGGTGGTCAAGAGCAGAAAGGGATTCTGGGGGTCTGGCTGTGCAGGACTCAGTGCTCCAGCAGTCTTCTCATCATCTATTTAGAGAACACACATGTAATTACTGAATCAACAATCAAAAAAACTCAACAGACTCATCACTACAAACAATATAGCATATGGAACTCTTCTTTTAGTCATAAATCTATCTACAAATAAATTGGGAGGAGGAGGATATGGCTCAAGTCCCACCTGACACACAGCCCTCCCAATGCCTGCGCACCAGCCCCTCCATCCAGCCAACCAGCTCGCGCCACACGTCGTCAAACAGCAGGTCCAGCACCGCCTCTCGCCGACAGCGGTAGGGGGAGACCGGAGGCAAGCAGTACCTGCGTCTGGTGCCCGTGCACTCACGCTCCCACTCCTCGTCTCTGCTCACACACGCACAAACACACACACACACACACACACACACACACACAGACACACACAGACACACAGACACACAGAAATGACAAAGGCCAGAACTGAAACTACCTCTCAAACTTATAGACAGTTCATCTATACACATAAATCTGCAATCAGTCAGCACACGTGCCTACATAACCACACACACACACACACACACTAGTGTTGCGTGGGTCAACCCGGTTACCCGTGGACACCCGCGAATCGGGCGGGTGCGGGTAAGCTTGATCAGAAAATATCGCGGGTGCAGGCGGGGCGGGTCAAAAATTGACAAAGCACTTCTTCTCACAAAGTTCTCACTTAGTTATTAATAATGTAGGCTACAGAACATCAAGTGCAACAAACCTTCTTGCAATCTCTCTTAATTGCATAAAGCAGGTTAAGATACGATTAGTCTACAAGACCTTCCATCTTCTCTTCCCCTCTCCCTCTCACACAGGCGCGTGACAGAGGGTGCGCTGCAACCTGCATTCCCACAACAAGCGTATCAAGTGAGCGCACTTTCAGCTTCGGCTGGTCAGGTGCTGGAGGCGCGTCGAAATAGATTAAATCCTGGAATGGTGGATTCCATTCTCTTTTTACACAGTGCAGCCAAAAAGCTAACCTAAATCAAACAGGATCGTCTATACAGATGCTTTTTTGTTAAGTTCGTGGATGCATGTTATAGGCCTAAATTCAACTTTCTTTCATTAGACAGATGCAGTTTTGTTAAGTTCGTGGATGCATGCTATAATGATAATTTTCAACTTTCTTTCATTAGACAGATTTCTGGTTCAGTTCATAAAAATGTAGTTTAGGCAACAGACAGATATCAAGGGTTTAAACCGATTGAACACATCTGTGTCAATGTGTGTGTTTGCGCGCGCGCGCGTCTGCGGAGAGAGAGAGAGAGAGGGTTCGAGTTCATGTTAGGCTACATGATGTAGTCTATTACTTGTGTTTTACCTTTAAATACATACAATAAAGAATTAAGGATCTTTCCGTTTGTTTATTTATTTAGTAGGCCTAGCCCATGTCCATGAAGTTAGATTCAAATTCATTTAATCCAACATGCTAGCGAGCCAAGCCTAGAGCAACAACTCTTTGTTGAAGCATATAGCCTACAGTGCAAATTCTTCTTGTTTCAGTGTTTAGTTCATAAGAAAGTATTGACTCTACCTCAATATGAACTACAAAGGATAGCCTAGGCTATAGGCACATTGTTTTTTGTTGTTGTTTTTTTTGGGGTCAGGTCGGGTTCGGGTCGTTAATCAGCGCATATTTTTGAGGGTCGGGTGGGTGCGGATGTTAAAAAACCTTAACCCTTAACACTAACACACACACACACTCACAGGTCTCTGCAGTCAAAGGCAAGGTACTCCTCCATCAGACCCTCCGCTTCAATCACTCTGGGAGGCTCATCCCCCTGGCCACCAGCTGGGCTCTCTGAGAAGGGCTCCAATTCAACATAGGACCTACTCAGAACAGCCTTCCGACCCTGTACACACAACCTGATGAAGGACACACACACACACACACACACACACACACACACACACACACACAGAAAGAGAGAGTGGAAAAGACAGAAAAAAAACAAGACTTGGAAACATGCAAAAATGCATTAAGGCAAGAGGAATAACTTTCCATTAACTCCAGCCTGAAAAAAAGTTACCAGGAACTTCACAGCTCAGGTCTCCACTGGCAGTGAAGTATGTAGGTCACCAAAATCATTAGGAAAATACTCTTGCATTATTGAAAGGCCGACAAGAGTTGAACTGGGTATGTGCTTACTCCATGCTTGGCTTCTCCTTGATGTCTTTACTTGCTGGTTGGCCAAAGTCAGCTCCCTTTCCGCATGTGGCATACCACTGGAAACCATCATCCGTAGGGCAGACTAGCTGTTTCCCCAAGATCCTGGTGCATGCACACACACATATACAGTAAACACAGTTAGCTTTTCCTATCAGACACACGGCTAGGTCAGTCTATTTCTATCTTGCTCTTGGCAGGACCATCTGAACTAGTTACCAGTAGGAAAAGTAGACTCCCACCAGGGGACATGTTTGTGTGCATGCAGAGATATGAGACACTCCTAAAACAAGTATTGGGTGTCTGTATTTGTGGATCACCTAATCAATGTGAATGACTGTTTTTTATGGTTCAGTGACGTGGCAACAAGGTGTTGATTTGACCTTGAACTTGGCTCAATTTCCTGTGTGTAACACAATGCTCATCTGTGTCAATTTAATGGAGTATTTCAAGTATCAGCGCAGTAGATTATTTATTGGGGCAGGAGGTTTCTTTCCGTTGTACAGAAACTAGTACTTCTCATAACTTAGCAATGAGACAGAACTTTCTTTAAACAATTATAATTATTATGGTCTGATCATTGCATTTTGCACCTTGTTAGCTACTTTTTTTTTTTAATGTAATCAAGCCTTACAATTACAGTTATACCGAGTGTGTGTGTGTGTGTGTGTGTGTGTGTGTACCGTAGGTGAGGGAATCTACAGGCCCACTGCTGGCATTCATCCTGCAGGCCCCTGAGCTGAGCACCGCCCCTCCCCTCATAAAGCTGCTCATCGATCTCCTCAAACATCTGCTGCACCTGTCGTGAGGCTGCCTTATCAAACTCCTGGGACAGAGAGAGAGGTAGTAATGATGACAAACACCTCTATGCATCTTAATTACCTGAGGAGGATATGCTTTCATTACAGTTTGCTGGTTTACTGTTTGTTGTTTGCATTTTGTTTGTCTGTCAGCAAAATTGCACAAAAACTGCCGATCCAATTTTCATTAACAAATTGTGTATTGGGCTATTGGCCTTGTCCTTGGCGGAGGTCTGCACTCTCAAAGCACCATTCTAGTTTGTAACTGTCACAGAAAAATCTATCCTCCACAGAACAATTCCTTAAGTCTCTCACACATACCGACAAAACACACAAACACACCATGTCTGGCCCTCTCCAGGTACTCATCAATAATTAGAAACACGTACAGCTGTGTGTTTCTCCAAGCAAGCAGCTCTCTGCATGGTGATGAGCAAAGGCTGGTCCCTGGTGTGTTGCTGGGACTGTGTCTGTGTCTGTGACTGTGTGTGTGTGTGTGTGTGTGTGTGTGTGTGTGTGTGTGTGTGTGTGTGTGTGTGTGTGTGCGCGCGTTAGTATGCGAATGTGTGTGTGTGTGTGTGTGTGTGTGTGCGTGTGTGTGTTCAAGCAAGTGTGCAGTTGAGCTTTTACGAGTTTGTGTGTGTGTGTGTGTGTGAGCATGCATTGGAATGAGGGTTTTAGATGGCTTTTTTCTCCCTGAGACAGAGTTATGTGTAAATAAATTATCGGTTCTGGAAACACTACTTGTCACTCAGTGCTTGCAGCTGCTCAGCAGGAGTGATGTGAATGTCACCGTGCTTATTTGTTTACCATAAAACCCCAGTTACAAATATGCTTTATATCAACATACTGCTAGGAAAGCAGATAGACTTTCTCAGCTGAAACTTCTGTCACATTGCTTGCACAAATTTGAAGTTGTTGCTGGGAACTCAAATGTTGAGTTCACCCAACCGCACCAGAGTTGATGTCGGAGTTGCAAAATTTAAGAGGTCTTTTTTGAGTTTTTGCAGGTGCTAATATATTCATCAGCACAGTCTAAGTCATGCTTTCGACTACTGTAATGGTCTTACTCAAGAAATGGTTTTGCCTGGAATTGTATGTATAAAATGTGTTCAATGCATAATTTCTCCTCCTTGTGGAAGTTTGGGGTTAACATAATCTGCTAGACATTTAAAGTCCGTTTTCATAGTGTGATTTCATAAAATGTAGCTCGACTCCTAAAATTAGGCCCTGCACAAATAAACCCTGTTTAGTGTTTGCTCAGAGGGCTAATTTTAACATGGGAAAATGGCCTTGCTAATTACATCCACATTGAGACAACATACCAAAGGGTTGGCAGTGTTTGCAATCCCAGCTAATACACCTCACCAATCTGCATATGAACAGTAACAGCTTTTTTAATCTGAAATTGAAGTTACATAGCCTGGCGGGCCATCTAGATTTCTAGGCTAGAAGTTACAGGCTGTCCTTCATGGTGATGCTCAAGATATTGACTTAGATACAGTCTCAAAACTCAGGCTACTAATACATACACATACTGTAATGTGATATACAATATGACTGTCTATAATGAAATTGTACTTACATCATAACCCCATGAGAAGACAGAGCTGCGTTCTGTTGAGATGCCAGTTCCAGTGTAGCTGTGAATCCCAGACCAGGACCGGGTTGTATCACCCGTGGTGACCGTCTGACAGTCCGACCTCTCTGACACCACAGATGTCTCAGATGAGCTGCAAGCAGAAACAGCAATGAAAGAGAAGGATGCAAGTGCATAAACATTATGTGTGTGTGTGTGTGTGTGTGTGTGTGGGGGGGGGGGGGGGGGTATCTGCTGGGTGCGCCTGTGAGAGAACAAGTTTTCTGAGTAGCTTCAATTCTTTAGAAAAACACTGTAGCTTTCTCCTTGTGCACATACCTGTTGTAGGTGGAAACAGCCTCATGCAGGTCATGTAACAGAGGCTGAGGGAGGTAGTCATCGTCCTCTGCTTCCTCAGGTGGGGGGTGATGGTCCAAACTGCTCCGGGACAAGCCTCGGCTGTATACAATCAATCAACCAATTAAACAACCAATTAATAAATGAATAAATCAATCAATCCAACCATCGAATAAGTTCAAGGGACAAAAGGTCAGGCATGTAGCATGACTGTGATTATTTTGTGCGCGAGGACTAAACGTAGTTAGGGTAGAGAACAAAAGAGTGAAACCAAAGCCAAACCTAAATTGTGACGAAAGACGTGTACTGTACATAAATGTAGTCAAAAACTGTGTCACAACAGCTATAGTAACACCCCCAATTATCACCACTTTTGTTCAGAAATTCTAAAACAACGATGTTTATACTGTTAAACATATGCTACAGCGTTAACTGGTAGCTACTCTTAAGTAACTTAGCTGTTCGGCAGAAGTGGGAGTAATTGTCACTCACATCTGTAAATTATGCGAAACGGGCCTTCGAGTGTATCGCGAAATCATTCTCCCCGATGATGTGTTTACAGGCCCATCACCTCCTGCAGGTCTTCTTTCCTCCACAGCGTTAACGTTACTTCTCCCCAAGCCAGCCGCCTCCTTTCCCGGAGATCTGTCATTTTTCCAGGATCTCTGTTCTAATACGCTTGCTGACAACACTCACAACACTGGCTTGTAAGATAGACGGATGTCTCTCCAGAGGCAAGCTGCAAGTGCTAACCTTACTCTGCAAGCTACAAATATACCACCACCACCACGGGCTTAGCAGCTAACGTTAGCTAGGTAGCATAAGCATAGCTGGTTGCAGTCGTTCGGAATCTCGGGCTGGCTACATAGCATTCTATCTGACGATAGCTAAATTCTACATGAACCACCACTTCAAAGACATATTAACTTGACAAATATCAAACCCAATAAGTAGACACAGGGCGTAATGGCTACTAACATTAAGGGGGCCCAACATTACATATCCAGCTCCATTACTCTTTCAGTGCATTGACGATGTAGCACTACCAACATTAGTAGACTAGTGCTACAACAATAATAAGGCTGTCATGGATACCTAATGTTTTGTGCGCAATGTTTATTGGGAAAGGTAGTTCATTGTGAGTTATGAGTACAGCATAAATTTAGAAAAAAAACTACGAGGCCCAATGTACAATGGAGGACAGTATTGTACATTATATTATAAACCGTGTAGCATCATGGTACAGCATGACAATTGTTCCGACAACATTCGCATTTAAAAATTGAATCATGTTATCTTCTCTACTTTTCCTACACAGCCTAAACAAACAAATCTAATTTGATCAAAATAACGTTATTACGGCTGACTTACAAATAGCAATAGTGTATTGCGGTACTTTTTGCCGGTGGTACCCACAGCGGATGACAAATCATGGGACTCAAAGTCGTTGCTGTAGGTTTACAGTTGCCATAGCAATTCACAACGGAAGAGTGTTCGGTGGTAGTTGCTCAAATAAAGTTATAAAGACGAATTTCCATTATTTGCCCATCATAACCTTGCTTTTTGTGCAAATCCCAACTATCCCGAGACGCCTGAGACACCTTCAAGTCAATCGCTCGGGCTTTTGGCAGTTAGACCAGTTTGCTAGGTGGGATAGACATGTCGCTATTAATTCTTTAAAGTTAGGCTGTGCCTGTATAGAACTAGCAACTAATAGTAAATGGCAAACAAATAGAGGTAGTTACTATGTCAGGTGAGTAACAACCTCTGGATTCCTAATCTACATAATTGGTTGTGCCTGAGTTTTGTGTGTAGTCTAATATGCTTGCTTGCTTGCACTGTTTATTTTAGAGAGGAAGTCGCAGAGTGATGGAAAGAAAGGTATCTGTCCATGCTGAATTTTTCCAATATTATTTGCTCTATCACCATACAGTTTTATATTTACTCTCGGCTTACAGTAGTCTTTTATTCCATTGCAGAGGAGGAGTCTTTTAAGGTGACATATATTTTTCCAAATGGTGATACTTATGGTAAGTGTGTGTGTGTGTGTGTTGCACTTGGGTAAGAGGTTAAAAATCAATTGCATTATTTTGCATTCTATGTTGAATTTTCCTTTGGATCATTGTTAACACTTTATTCTTGGTATGTGGTCTTCAGAAGGAGAATGCTACCGCACATCAGAAGGCGTGGTAGTGAGGAGAGGGGTAGGCACCCAAAAAACAGCCTGTGGAATAACATACTCAGGACAATGGAGTGAAGACAAGGTGACGTGTGGTGTTCCTGCATTTCTGTGTCTGTACTTACATGCATGCAAGAAGCAGAGCACCACCAGAGGTGGCAGTAGCTTAGTTGGAAAAGTGTGTGTCTTCTTGATCCCTCATTCTTTTCTATGCATTTGTGTCTATTTTTTCCACTTGTAATATCTTTGCACTGTTTACATTTTGCACTACCTCCAAGGCATACACTCTACCATAACACCTCACTGCATCATTTCTACTTGTGCATACTGCATCATGTGTCAGTTCCCTGCCTGGAACCTGAAATCTGGTGGATAGTCTGTCTCACAATTGTATGTCCATCCTTTCAGTGTTGTAAGTGTTTTTGTGGTTCTGTAGCTGTACACACACACCTAAAATTCCTTCGGAATAAATCAAGTACCGGTATGTATGTATTATCACTATCTATCTATCTATCTATCTATCTATCTAGATGAATGGTGCTGGAGCCTTGATTCACCCATCTGGTGCTAAATATGAGGGGCAGTTCATGGACAACATGTACCATGGCAAGGGCACTTACTACTTTCCTGATGGAACCAAATACATTGGGATCTTCAATGAAAACAGGTGGGACTTCATTTTATCCAGTCAAATCCTTTTATTGGAAAAATTGTATTTGCATTCCTTACATAATCAACCAGTGAATATAGTTCATAATGAACACATCTTTAACTTCCAGTTTAAAACAAGAATATTGCTCATTCATTAAAAGATAACTTGACACCACCACCTTGTCATAATCATTGTATGGCATTTACCCATATAGGCTAGAAGGAGAGGGTGAATTCACTGATGCTGATGGACTGGAATGGACTGGTGTCTTCCACAACCGAGCAGCACCTGGACTAAAACTCAAACTTAACATGTAACACAAACGTGCATACACAGCCAACATTCTTCAACCCCATGGCAGGATTATTGCATTTAAACATTTTAACTATTCAACACCCCTTGTATTATCATTATAAGTTTATCATTTTTTTTGTAAATAAAATAAATCTCAAATAAGAACGCTAGGAACAAAGCTATGGAAATTAATGAGATATGTATGAAATATTTAGTTCATATTTTGCTCATTGCTTTTAAAGGAGTGTTGACTTTGATGTTATGTAGTGTTTACGCTACAGTTCAACACAGTCACACACACAAACACATACACACACACATACAGTCACAAACACACACCAACAACACCCTCACATAATAACGAGTGTATTGTTCATGGAAAAGAGTGTGACCTTCAGAGGAACACATCTCCTGTTCAGCATCTGAATTTTTTTTCCATGTGCACCCCCAACACACACACACACAGCTAAACTCATGACTGAAGTAATAAGACGGGACTTGTGTAAGAGGAACAGGACAACGTTTTCTATTCTTTTGACAGATTCAAACACACTATGTATATTTTCAGTTACTATAATGACACAACACAACAGCCTCCATTCCTGATTTTCCTATAGAAAATAATATACATGTAGTTTACAGTATTCAGAAAAAAGGAAAACGTAAATAAAAGCGATATCTCTCTCTTCTTAGAATGACGTTGTCGGCAGAAGCTTAATTATCCTCATGAATGTGTGTTTTTCACACTCTA
>NC_055972.1:15175001-15177501 GCF_018492685.1 Alosa sapidissima | reverse complement strand
TGAATTATTTCACTCATAATGCTGCTGTTGCTAATTAGTTCCTTCCTCTACTTGTGTATTTGTGTGTATGTGTGTGTGTGTGTGTGTTTTAGAGCCTGCTGCGACAGACAGAGTCGGAGCACCCGGACTATTACCTTCTGCTGGTGTGTGTGCAACACCTGCGCACCTTCACCACGCAGTACAACCACCTGCTGCAGCACAACCAGGAGCTGATCACACACCCTCATGCACACACACACGCACACACGCCGCGCACACACCAGCACCCGCACGAGCGACTCATACAGACACGCAAGGAGCTCAGCAGGTCAGTGTGTGTGTGTGTGTGTCAGGTTTGGCAATTAACTTTTACCAGCTACTGTCAGATAAATGGTCAAATTCACCAGTCACTTAAAAGTAAATCATGGCTGGTGGCTGGTATGGAGACAGTTTGTATGGTCTGTACCTCATGAATTAGATTATGAATACAATGTATAGGCCTAAGTGCAGATGTGTTATGTGTGATAGGGCTGGTGCTGTGGCATCTTCAGTAAACTGTCTCATTGTGATGTCAGGTCATCAGTGAAACAGCTCTACAAAATGGGCGACTATGAACCTGCAGTTAACTACTGTTCCCCCAGTGCTTTACTGTGAGTTACTCAAAGGCTAACAAAGCCTTCTTCTCATCATGATTATATAGTTATAGTAGTACTTGTTATTTGTTACTATAATATTAGATATAATTATAGTGCATATATTTTGTTGCATAATTGCTTGCCGTTATTTATTTAGTTTTCAAATTCACTTTGAGCAAAAAAAAAGTTTTACTTAAAAATTAAACTTATGCTGCCTCTTTATACTCCCTTCCTGCCATTATCAGATCATATTTTTATATATTCTTATCACTAACCATCTAGTCACCAAGTGGAACATCGCTAATTTAGTTTGTCATTCTACCCACATGTGTGCCAGTGAGCCCAGCAGCCGATTCCGCAGTAAAGCAGCCGCTGTCAACGTGAAGCTCTACCAGGACTGGGAGGCCGAGCCGCACCGCTACGAACCCGATGTCCCGTCGCCCGTCTCCTTCCTGCCAGATGCTGACGGGCGCCTCAAGTCGCCCATGTCACCCCTGCGGAGCATCCCAGAGGCCGAGGGGGCCGGCTCGGCACTGGCCTCTGCTCTGGGCGCCTTCCTGCCTTACGAGGGCCTGGGTGGTGGGGGCGACTCGTCCGCGTGTGAGCGCTGCCCGTCCAGCCCGTCCGCTTCCTCCGACTCCAGCATCGATATCGCCTTTGTGCGCTGCAGCCCGGCACCCAGCCCCGGCAACCCATCGCACGCCGCCGCCGCCGCCGCCAGCAGGCGGAGCAACGAAGGCAGGGCGTACAGGGCGGGCCGCGGCTGTGTGTCTCCCGACTCGGTGGGGCTGATGAGGCCTCGACCCCTGCAGGCCGTCCAGAGGAAGAGCAAGTCGCTCAACGGCCTGCAGCTGGACAGCATCGACAGCCCGGCCCACTCGGGCCGCAGTGGCGTCCACCCACGACTGGAGCGCCAGTCCAGCGCCAAGGGCCGCCTGAGGCACCACGACACACACGCACACACGCACACTGACACGGAGGACCAGACGCACGTGATGCACACCAAGGTGAGGCTGCAAAACACAATGGGCCCTAATTTCCCATTCCCATAATTCCCATAATTTCCCTAAAGTCCTGAGTCTTAACTAAATCTAATTTAACATCACCAGCGAGATACTTAAGTGCAATAATCAAGTAAATGCTACCACATACCACACAATAGCTATCATGTACATTCATTTTATTTAAGTTGATTATAAGTTCGGGCCAGTTATGGTAAATCTGTGATTCTGACCCTGATTTGGGCTATCGCCTGCTCCCGCAGGACTCTGTAAGCCCACCGTGGGGGGAGGAACTAAAGTGGAGGGGTGTGACAGAAGAGAACCATCACACGCCGCTGAGTGAGCGAAGCAGGAAGCAGGAGGGAGGAAAGGGCTTTAGGAGCTCCTTCAAGAAACTCTTCAAGAAGAAGTGAGAAGTCACACACACATAAACAACTTTTCTAGATACTAAACAAATTTAGTTTCCAGGGTGGATAGAGCCCCCTATGTGAACTCACTTCCTTTAGTGATATAGAGACATTAGAGTATGACTGTCTAGGAATAATTGCTGTGTATTCATTCACTTGCACTTCACTAAATGTGTGTGTGAGTTAGGTCAAGTGGTGAGAGCAAGGACAAGGAGAAGGACAAAGAGAAGTCTGAAGGTCAGAGCTGTATTGACCTGGAGTCAACAAGGTCATCACGAGGAAATCGTCTGGGAGAGATTGACCGTGGTACAGCCGTGTGAAAGAGAGCCAAAAGGACATCTACATCTAATGCAGCACAATTACAAATATCAAAGACTTCTCAACAGAGCATTTCCCAAAATAGAAAAAAACAAGAAAATACTTATTTTTCTATGAGGCCATATGAAGTTTCAACTGTAGCTGATTCAGTACTTTGATT
>NC_055972.1:15167501-15170001 GCF_018492685.1 Alosa sapidissima | reverse complement strand
AAGGATTATCGTAATTTTGGTCATATAGCCCAAACATGTCCGCATAAATCGATTATCTATGTAAATCAGTTGAAAAAATAAGCTACATAGATGCATGATTAAATAGATAAAAATGATTATCTGGCAGGACAACCCGTGACGGAATCATGCCAGCGTGTGTGTGTTTGTGTGTGTATCTGTTTGTGTGTGTGTGTGTGTGTATTCTGACAGGAGACAGAGAGAACAGACTGACCTTGATGAGCATGAACCTCTGCATGGGTTCCACCCACTCCAGCAGTATCACACTCGACTGGAAGGCTCCGCACAGGTACTTATGACCTGTGTAGGGGTTCCTCACTGCAACACAGACACACACACGCATGCATACACACACACACACACACACACACGCACACATACACACCAGAGCAAGATCCAGTTTTACTTGTTTGTGTTGTGTAATGGAAAAGAGGCTCGTGGTAAGAGTGTCACAATGACAAAGAACAACAACACAGAAAAAGATCAGTCAGAGCACAGAGAACTGTTTGGTGTTAAATACACTTAGGCACTGCACATGGATGACTCACCTACACAGCATTTCTGGCACCCTTTCGTGTCTGGAATCTTGTTGGACACAGTAAATTTCCTACACAACACAAGCAAATATTAAGCTTTGTTTAATACTGATTAATCATAACCCTGAATGTTTGAAGATGTCAGCTCATAAGGCGTCGCCTAGCTGAAAGACTACAGTACCTTGGAATGATTTTGTCTGGGATTTTATGTGTTGGTATGGCAACAGGCAGCTTCTGCATCTGCCGAGCTTGCTCAAACAGACCAGACAAGTTATGGCAGTAGAGCTGAGAGGCTTTGCCTGTGAAAGGAAAACATATGATAAAACAAACACATTTAATCAAAAAAAAAACTAAAAAAAACTTGCACAACTAGAAAAAGAAATGACAGAATGAACAGGTATGGTTGACCAGGAAAGGTTTATGACTCGGGCTTACCAGATATGGACAGCAGACAGTTGTTCATAACATACAGCCATGTGCATCGCCGTGGAAACAACTAGAGAGGAGAGAATAAGAGCATGAGTGTTTCTAGATCAGTGGAAAACAAAAAGTCAATCTGATCGTAGGGGTCTCCTCTCCTCTCCTCTCCTCTCCTCCTCACTCACCTGCTCCATGCAGCTCTCATGCAGCTCGTTCAAGTTCAGGGTGTAGATCCCTTCCTCCGCTCCGAAGATCAAATACTCATCTGGAACAAAGACACAGCATAGGACATCCTCACTCAATATCCATCAAGAAAGACAGTGCCAGCTCTCTGGAATTTCTAATATTCTACAGCTATTCAAATTCATATGCACTATGGTTTGTACATACAGTTACCAATAGCAGCACTCAAGGAGTGTTCAGTTAGCCATAGCATCATTGGTATAGACATATTATACGACATATGAAAATTAAGCTACATTATAGTGGAAGAGAGTCCACATTCCATATAATGCTGCCTACCCCTCGTGTCCGGATTTATCCAGGAACCGGCACAGTGGATTTTCAGAGGGCAGCCATTGAACACCTTTGAGAAGCATGCTCCCATCTGATGGGGAAAAGACAGACAGGGTGAGAACAATGCGCATGGGAGAAGCAGAGAGGCTTTCATCCCCCCCCCCCCCCCCAAATAATATCACAATTAATTGTGAAAATATGCTCGGTCAATGGACACTGTCCAGAACAGCTTGGGTCATTAGGTCACTAATGTGTTTCTGAGTATGTGTGCTGATGAGTGTAAAGAGTATAAAATGAAGTCCACTCACATGGACTTTAGGAGTCGGGGGCAAGCCATTACAGATGGGTTTCTAGGGGGAAATAAGACAGAAAAGGTAAATAACAATTAAAGCAAATAAATATGAAACGTAGAATAAAAGATAATCAAACAAAGGTGACTGAATTAATCACTATAACCATTACCGGAACATCTTTCTTTTCTCTTCTGAGGGGAATAGTTGGCAGGGTGGACTGCCTCTCTTTTTCTCCATTCTGTTGGGAGGGGCTGACTCCATTACCTGTGTCCAGAAACAGCATTAGTGAATGAACGAACACACACACA
Organism: Alosa sapidissima; assembly: GCF_018492685.1. NCBI lineage: Eukaryota > Metazoa > Chordata > Actinopteri > Clupeiformes > Clupeidae > Alosa > Alosa sapidissima. The sequence continues at coordinate 15,167,910 of NC_055972.1, read as the reverse complement.
CACACACACACACACACACACACAATAATTTTTTCTCTACTACACATTCCTCTATTCTACTTCACTCTTCCCACTCAAGTCACTGCTGTTAGGATGGTGGTGTCTACCCACTAGAGGAGGACCTAAGGAGGGGGGGGGGGGGCTTTAGTGAAGCCTGTGGAATGACACTACTCTGTTACTACCACTGTTGGAGGCGGGATCATGGCTGGGACAAATCCATCATCTGACAGGACTATCTACTTATTGATAGCTCTATCTACCAATCACAGGGCCAAACACTGTGGCTTACAGTCTTCTTCCTCCTCCACCTCCTTATCCTCCTCCTCCACCACCACCACCTCCTTCACCACTCTCTGCTCCTCATCCTCATCCTCCTCCTCCTGCTCCTGCTCCTCAGCATGCAGCCACT
>NC_055972.1:15095001-15162501 GCF_018492685.1 Alosa sapidissima | reverse complement strand
AACAACCCAGTAGTCTAAGCCTTCCCCTTCCCCTCAAGTGTGCCTGCAGCAGGCCATGAAGCCCCCACCTCTGGCTCAGGGTCGTCGTCCTCCTGGTCGCTGTAGGGAGTGTGGTCTGGGTTGCTGGCCTTGTCCAGAAGCTCGATGGCCAGTGTGCGGCTCAAAGGCTGGGAAACGAAGGGGTGCTGCACGCAACAAAACAGAAAGGAAGTGAGGTCACAGCAGGAAGTGACGTCGGCATCCACCAGGATATGGGTGAGATTGGGCAAAAAGGGATCACCTGCAGTATTTTCTCCGCCGTGGGACGCTTCTTGGGGTTTTTAGTGAGGGCCACTTTGACAAAGTGGTGGAAATTATTGGTCCTTGGGAAAGATGAAAGTGATTGTGAGCACATACAGATTTCCCACACCTTCTAAAACATTAAATTTTAGGACTTTTCATTGACTTTCCAGGTAAACTTCTAAAGGTAAATAAATTCAAGGACCAAACACCACAGGGTTTGACACGGATCAAAGTTAGGTACTGTTACAACACAGAATTTTTATAATGAGAACTATGTGAATGCTTTATAGAAGCTTACAGGGAAGCTACAACCGGCGCGTAACTGAAGCGTTCCGTTCACAACGCGTAAAATATATTTTATATTTTTTTTCGTATGTGCCGCTACCACATCTGGTGTAGCTACTTCCACTGATTACAGTGGAAGCTATTTGTTGCAGCAGACGCAACGCAAATGGAACGCTTCAGTTACGCGCCCGGTGCAGCTTAGCCCTTACCAACAACAATTAAAAAGAGAATGACTTGAGTGTGAACACTTCCCAACTTTGCTGAGTTACAGTGAAAGTACGGTATGCAGTCTCGTTCTTTTTCTAACAGAAAATATATCAATTCAAGCACTTTGCAGACCTGCCAACCCAGAACAGATATTATGAGTACAACTTTTTCAGCTCATCTTGGTGTAGATGTGTGTGGCCAAATATCAGCACAACATATAAATATAAATATGTCTCAATAGTAACAATAGTCTTGTATCATACCATTCCGTTTAGGATCACAAAGGTGGCTAGGCAACATCAGAATGTCATAGACACACATAGCACAGAGTAAACTGGAACCTTTGTTCATTCTTTCTTGAGTTTGTGTGGAGGTTGGCTGGTCTCAGATTGGTTGATAAATTGATTTTCGGACTTTGATTTCTGGTGATCTGATTTTAATGTGGTTCTGCTGGCTCTTAGCCTGCTGCCTAGCAGCACGGCAGAATGAGCATAGTTCAGATAGAGCCATTAAGAAGCGCGTGAAAAAATACAGACTGGAGAAACTAAAGAGAGAGCTGGAGGCTTTGGGGGTTAACGTTGATGGACATGGACAAAACATGGATGAAAATAAAAACAAAAAGACCAAAAAGGAACTCCAAAAGCTCCTAATAAAGGAGCTGAAGCAGGTTGAGGACGGCAGAACTGGCCTGGACAAGAAGGCTAGGGAGAGGGCAGAAGGACTAACTCTGCCCATGGAGATCCCAGATGTCCTAAATGTTATTCATGACCTTGATGCATTCTTGGACAAAGAGTTGGAAGACTCTGAGAGAAATGAACAGAGGGATGACGATGTGAAAGCTGTGCTCGACAGTCTCCTAGATAAAGAGGACTCGACTCTGGGTGAGTAGAAGACATCTGCTCTTATTGAGTATAAGAAGTAGCCTTGCATCACCAGAACTGACTTGAGCTCGGAGCAATACGTGGGCTACGTAAAAAGTGTGCTCACATTCAAAACATCAAAATGGTTCAGCACTGAATTTTAATAAATTGTTCCCCAATTATGTTTAGCTTCAGAAGGACTGAAAGACAAAGGAGAAAAGGAGAGAGTCTTGAGGCCAGAGGTTGGAGACAGGAAGGAGGAGGCCGAGCGGGAAGCCAATTTCTGGAGTGCCAGAGAGAACCACAAAGGCTCCGTCCCCAGGAGGAGGTTTCAGGGGGGGGCAGAAACAGCAGCAGACGGCTGACCGTGTGAACGATTGACAAGGGCTTAACCATCAAAAACCATCAATAAAGCAGATACAATTTGTAGTGCTCTTTATGTTTCTCAACGATTTATTTCTCAAATATAATTCTGCAACCTAATGACTCAGACCAAGCTGTTCCAGTATGACCCATGATTATTTATATCCTCATTTTGCAAGTCACTTTGGATGAAAACATCTGCTAAATGAATACATGTAATGTATACCTGTGTAATGTATAGAATGTGGAAAGCCTGACACACAACTTCAGGGGACCATTTCAGTTGACAGGTCATCGAAGGGTCACTGCACCTTTTTTCTACGCTATTTCCTTGCACTAAGCATAGTTGAGTGGGTTAGGTAATCCCTTATTCGGCTGCTTTGTTCTAACATCGTGTCTGAAACCACACGGTACAAGTTTTGCGTTCTTACACTTCAACAAGGAAATGAAATATCCTTCCTGATAAAGTGTGAAAGGGGGAGAAAAAAACACAGACGAGCCTGTCGGATTTCCACAACTTCTCATATCAAACACAACACATCAACACAAGCATGCATGCACCCACGCACGCACACACACACACACACACACACACACACACACACACACACAGACACACACAGACACACACAGACACACACAGACACACACAGACACACACAGACACACATATAAACACAGACACACACACACACACACATATAAACACAGACACACACACACACACACACACATATAAACACAGACACACACACACACACACACACACACACTTCTTACCATTTCACTTTATCCTTCAGTTTGGGTGGTACAAAATTGCTCTTACTCATCAGGAACAGAGCCCTAAAAAAGAGAGACAGGGGAGGGCAAGCGTGAGCGTGAGCACAAAAAGCAGCTTTCTTAAAGAATGTTCTGGAAACCAACCACAGCTCTTGGCAGCCTGAGGTGCACGAAACGGGCCTTCACCCACCTCATTGGGTGCAGCTCGAACATGGGAGGCTGCAGCTCAGCCAGTTCGATGGCGGTGATCCCCACAGCCCAGATATCACACAGCTGATTATAACCCCCTTTCCTCTCCACAGCGGCCACCTCTGGAGCCATCCTACGGGGGGGGGATTGGGAATGATGGAGAGAGGGATAGACACAAGAATAGGGATAGAGAGAGAGATGGAGGGAGGGGGGGGGGATTGGGAATGATTGAGAGAGGGATAGACACAAGAATAGGGATAGAGAGAGAGATGGAGGGAGAAAGAGCCATATATGAGAAAAGATAGAAAGAGAAAAGATGCAAAAAATTAAAAACTGCCAGAGAGAAAGAGCATATGAAGCAGTTCATAAAGTTATGAGAATTTATGGCTCTGTGGTTGGGTTTCAAATACCCACGTGCCAGAAAGGCCTGTGGGATTAATCAAGAAAACTGACGCACGCAAGTGCAGCTCAAGGCCACATACTTGTTAAAACAATCCCTTAAAAATCCAATACTGCACTGACTTTCTTCTGAAAAAAAAAAAAAAAAAACTACCACAACAACATGCACATCTACGCACCTGTACGTATTTACATAAAACCCCTAAACCCATAACAAACACTAGAAGGCAGCAGGATTGCTAAACACAGATTACAAGGGCCACTGGAATAGGTTATGCAACGAATCCCATTGGTGGAGGAGAGCAGAAGGGCAGGAGATTACCAGTAGGGCGTGCCGATGAAAGACTTCCTCTTGGCCAGGGTGGCCGAGATCTGGGCCGAGACCCCAAAGTCAGCTGGAGAAAAGGACACGGAGGTCAAAATTAGAAAAGGGCGCTACAGAGACGGACAATGTGGCAGGGACAAGTATAGGTGGACCAATAGAGGTGGAGAGACAGACAGGCCGATGGAGACGCAAGAGAGAAAGATAAGGGACACACAGATAAGCAGATAGAGTATAAACGCGCAGACAGGCAGATAAGACGATGACCAGACCAACGTAAGGACAGATTGGCACCAAGACATAAACATATGCATGCACACATACAGGATAGATAATCATATTACACATAATGACAACTTATCAGATACATACGCGCACGCGCGCGCACACACACACACACACACACACACACACACACACACACACACACACACACACACACACACACACACACACACACACACAAACAAACAAACCGACAGACACAAACAAACAAACCGACAGACAGACAGATGGGGTTTAATGAGGTAGGCATATTCTGAAGGCCAGCACAATGACATACACTTACCTAGTTTCACATATCCATTGTCTGTTAACAGGATATTTGCTCCCTAATAAAAAACAGAGAAAACATTCATAAAGATCACACAGATGCATAAGAAATATAACAAACATTCCAGCAGTTAAACTGACAGACCAAGGTACCAAAAGTCTGCGCTCAGCACTATAATCCACTTACAGGAACATAATGCATTATATAGAGACGGAGATGGATCACCTGCGCACACAGAGTTGGGTTTCGGTTGTTTCATGGACTGATGAAGATGGTATAGACACCCATCAAAACGTTAGTCTGCTGTGCATCACGATGAAAAAACAACTAAAAACCCAAGTCTGTTCACTCCGGTGATCCTTCTCCCTTTCTATATGATCGGTCCTTTTGTGTGAAGCACCACACTGGAATTCAGAAGTGCGGAGGAACAACCCTTTTTTGATTAGGCTTTACAGGTTTCAAATGTCAGTGTTAGCTGCCACTTCAACTTTCAACTTTTGTGTTTTTAAGCAATGAGCACGAATGGAGAAAATGCCATGCTGAGTATGACATACCTTTATGTCCCTGTGCATTTTGCCCTTGTTGTGGAGATAGTACAACCCCTAGATCACACAGACACACACGTTTGGAAAACGTAAATGTTACTGTCACAACATTTAATGGCAGCGTATGATGGCAGAGGAGCTGTAGGAGAGGACGTTACCTGTAGGGTTTCCCGACACACGTAAGCAATTTGGGATTCTAACAAAGGCCCCGTCACTGAGGAAGAAAAAGAACAAAGAATAATGCTATACAATAAATAACTAAAAGAATAATGGGTGGATGCAAGATAAAAATAAAAACATAAAAATGTATGTTCCAGGCCATATCATTTGCATCTGTGTGGGCATGGAGAAGTCTGTATCTGTGTGTGTGTGTGTGTGTGTGTGTGTATCTATTTGTGTCTTCAAGTTCATGCACAAGACTGGTTTTGGGGAACAGTGGCATCCTTGTTCGCACCATGGTAAATATCCTGTAGGGATCCTCCTCCACAATGCTCCATGCAGATCCATAATTTTTCCCTCCTGGAAAACACAAGGCAAGACAAGGGCCGTCACGTGCTGCCCGTGCTGAGCCTGCTGCACAAACACTTAAGAGACTGCCTCATGTAGCCCGAGGCCTACAAGAGTGCAGGAGATGTGGGGCTATGGAATCCAGACCTGAGATAGCTGCCGAAGTAGGCCACAATGTTGGAGTGCTTGCAGTCCTTCATCATGATAATCTCCTGCTGCACCACGGCAAAGTCCTCACCTGCAAAGCAACGAGTCAAATCCATTCAACAAACAATTAAAATTAATCCGATTTAGGCATGACTCAATCGGCCGGAGGACTGAGGCGATAAACTGCATGTGAAAGTGAACCGAGAGGGGGGTCAACCTGAGCAGTTTTTTAAAATAAGCAGGAGAGCAACCAGACCATTACAGATAAGAATCTCTCTCTCTAACACACACAGACACACACACACACATTTAAACTTCACCAAGGCTGCCCTATAATTACATGCATAACCAAACCCTAAAACGTTGTAATGGTCTGTTGAACTCGTCGTAATGTTTTCACACACTATGATCCGTTCGAGTGTGTTTAACCACCTGTTTCCACATTGGCACCGTGGCATCCGTCCCTGGTTAATCATTAAACCCCAACCTCTGCCACCCTCCCCTCCTTTCTGTTGTGTATGAGTGAGCATGGCTGAGGAGATTAGCGGAATGACTTGATTTAATCAACCACTTCCAGCTACGCGCCAGAGAAATTCACACAGGTGCCAATGGAGCAGCATAATAGGAGAACTAAGGGGAGAAGTGGAGGAGATAGAGAAGAGAAGAGAAGAGAAGAGAAGAGAAGAGAAGAGAAGAGAAGAGAAGAGAAGAGAAGAGAAGAGAAGAGAAGAGAAGAGAAGAGAAGAGAGGAGAGGAGAGGAGAAGAGAAGAGAAGAGAGGAAAAGAGAAGAGAGCTTGAAAGGAGAAAATAGGAGATGGGTTTGAGACAGGGGTGGGCAAACTTTTTGGCTCAAGGGCCACATTGGGTTTTGAAAATTGGCTGGCGGGCTGCACAACAACCCCCCCCCCCCACACACACGTTTATTTCTCAATGATCTTCTGCCTGCTCCGCTATGACTAGTGCTGTACCTACGGCTGGGCCCTCTCAGTTTTTAAATGGTCAGTAGTGGGAACTACTGTTGCCTTCATGATTTCCTTTTAAAACTTTCTCATAAGAAGGAGATATCAATTATCAACAATCACAAGCGAGCTGGAACCTGCGGCACTCTCTCCCTCTCGTGAGTGCAGACGCGTTCCCAATTAAATGGATTGCATAATGTTCACGTTAGATCTGCTGCAAAGGAGATAACTAAGAGTTAACTTAGTTTAACATGATGTTATCTCTATTTAACATGATGTTTTGACATTGACATTGTAAACGTTTTCTAAGGAGAGTGAAAAGCAGTTTGCAGTAAAGCTAACCAACGTCGTCTCTATCGCAGGAAAAAAATAGCGAGCAGCCTGAAAACTAAATGAAATGCTCGGCGGGCCGGATTAAAGTGCTTGGCGGGCCGGATCTAGCCCGCAGGGCCGCAGTTTGCCCACCCCTGGTTTGAGAGGACAAGAAAGAGAGAGAGAGAGAGGAGATGGGGAAAGAGAGATGTAGAGTAGTGAGTATTTGGGGACAATAATGCATCATGTGAACTCCTTACCTGGCTCCAGCTTGATGACTTTAATGGCGGCCAGCTCTCCTGTGCTGACATTTCGAGCCTGAGAGGGACAGACAGACACAGAGATACACGGGTGAGATAACGCAGAAACAATTTAAGAGCACCAAGCCCGTCTGAAAGCCTGTGCCCCCACCCGACACCCCCACCGCCCCTGCCACCCACCCATCTAACCATCCCCCCCCCCCACTAAACAAAACAACAAGCACCCCGGCCCCGGCAGCAGGAGCAGCAGCCAGCGCCACAGCCCTGGTACCAGGGCCAGTCAGTCAGGGCCTTCCATTACACACACGCCATTGATTATCGGAGACAGCGCTGATGGAAACACTGGCCGACTGACAGCGCCCTGGACGCCTTGCCTCCCACCACCTTCCACTTAACCTCGCCTCGTGTGACTGGCCCTATGGTATGGCAGGCAGATAGGAGCGAGGCAAAAATAGACCACCGCAGCAAGTCCACACACACAGATAATCACAGGCTCTTCATCCTGTTCGCTTAACATCCGCTATGTGCAGGTATGCATTATCAGTGGATATACTGTAGATGCATGTTTATAAAGTAAAAAAATAATACTAGAAGATACAAAGATGAATAAAGCAACACCATGGAACATGCATTCTTGCCATTCTGCTCTTGAGCGCCGTAGTATTTCACAGTCTAGTGTCCATTTCCGCATCTCTCTCGATCTCTGTCTCTTTCTCAGTGTCCCGCTCTATCTCAATATGAAGTTTGTCAGGCTAACTAACTTACAGAGAAGCTGATTGAGGTCTTGTGAGAGTTTGATGGGAAATTGAGATCAGATGTTACTGCCAGGCTGAATGAGGCGCACACAAGAAGTAAAAAAAATGCACGAGTATAAACACAAACATAAATACGAGTATAAATACACGTATAATCCCTGCTCTTAGTCACGGATGTTTGCGCACGCGCGCACACACACACACACACACACACACACACACACACACACACACACACACACACACACACACAACATAACAAGCATACTCCAAGTGAGATAAGACAATCTGCATGGTGATGAGAGAGAGAGGGGAGGGAATCAAAAGGGGCATGACAGCCACTCCTTAGAGTTTGGCATTGCTCGCTCGCGCACACGCGCGCACGCACACACACACACACACACACACGCGCACACAGAAACAAAGAATCCTCTGAATGTCCATGTTGACTGGCTGTCAAACAGAGGAGACTTGACTTGGAGAACTGATGTCATCTGCCAGAGCCAGGGAGAGATATACTGTGTCATTGTATTAGAAAGATGTGTCCGATCATAAATACTACAAATTCAATTAGACCTCTCTCTCTTTATGTACACACGTACACACACACACACACACACACACACACACACACACACACACACACACACACACACACAGACAGAAAGAGAACAACAGACGTGTGTCATTAGATGATTCCACTGGATCACATGTAATTTTACACATTCACCTCTGTGGGCAGCCTGATGCTTAGTTCTGTGGGCGAGTGTGTGTGGGTCTCTTTAAATGTGTGTGTGTGTGGTGTGTTTATGAGATAGGTGTGGACATTAATGGTGTGCCATATGCTTGTTAGAAAACGATTGTGATTGGGTGGATATTTACAGCTGACCCATCCCATAAGTCTGATGTCATTAACACTACTGTGTGTAAAATCCTCACTGTCAAAGACGAGCCCAGACGATGGATGCACTTGCCCCCTCCACACACACACCACGACATGGGCCTCTCCATCAGCAATGAGGCATTTTTTTTTCCCTCTCTCTGAGAGAGAGAGAGACACGTACACATCACTGCATTAATTTAAAATGGAGTGAAATTGGTGAAAAAGCAACAGTGCGATTGAAAGCTGTTTTTGGCCTTTGCTCTTCTGTCTGCTCAGAAGCCATGAAACTGGGTCGTCTATCTTCCTCTCTCTCTCTCTCTCTCTCTCGTCTCTCTCAATATTTCCCGCTCAGCTTGTCTCTCTTCCCAAACTGCTAAACCCATTTAACACCATTTCAACGGAAAATCTGTCCAAAGTGGACATTCCATTCTAATACTGGTCCAGCTGTTGGCTGACACACACACACACACACACATTCAATTGAACTGCTAATGACCAAGGAAGCAGTGGAGGAAAAGCGAACAATCAGAAGCAAACAGGATGGACAGAGCTCACACACATACACCACACTTTTTCTCAATCTGTCTCTCTGATATCCTCATGTTTGGCTACTTCCTTTCCCCAGAGGAAGTTGGAGAAGCAGCGAGACATACTTGGGAAGTTGGTACACGCTCTAGTTTTCCACAGCAAATGCTGCCAGCCGTTATCTGCCCTACTCATGCCTTATGCTCTATTGAATGCTAGCTACACACACACACACACACACACACACACACACACACACACACACACACACACACACAGCATCCTCACACAAGATGTCCTACACACAAGAGCACTCACTACTAACAATCGCTTTCTCACCCCCTCTCACACACACAAACCAGTAAGAAAAATAAAAAAAATAGTACTACATACTAACCATACTCCAACGCCTATACACAATAGTTTCAAACTTGCACACACACACACACACACACACCAGTCGTTTTCTCTCTGAAAATAATAATAACAACAACAACAACAACAACAACAACAATAGTAAAAACATACACATAAGTAAACACGTGTGTACATAAACATTCCTAGCTTCAAGAAATCCCCTAAATGCTACACCTCCAAAATGGGTGAGGGCCAACCACTTCCGAACGAAAATAACCCACTCTACGCATTCCACAAAATATTCGCTGTGGGCGCTCTGTGTGATACAATGTTGCAAATGCTCAACATGCAGTTACATGGTAACTGCATAGAAGACATGTCTCCTCCCAACTTGAGTGTGCTCGGCAATTAGCCTATCTAATTGCTTGTTTGGGATGTGAAGGAGGCGTTTACTATGGCATAACTTGAAATCGGGCATTTTTTTCTGTCAGCTCCGCTGGTCGAGAGACGGGAGGAATTGCGCAGGGCCTGGTTTGTTGTGGAAATGCAGCCGCAGACTAACTGAGGACATTTGACGGAGCATAAAGACTACCCTGTTACCACCAAGACACGCAATATGCAACAAAGACACACACACTCGTACACATAAGCGCATAGACTGCGCAGCAGACGCAACAACGACTGCGTCATCCTGTTTATCACAAACACAACAGCAGTGAGATTATATCGATCAATCTGCTATAACGATAAGAAGTTAAGACCAGAAATCCTCCTCCAGTGTGCTAGCCTATGTTACGCATAAGGCAATAGCAGCCACGGATTTAGCTAACAAGCAAATTTTAGCAACTGCGTACTTGTTTTTACAGACCAATACTGTTCGCGAGTCAATCAGAAACGAATGGCACAAAAATGAAAAACGAGCTACGTGTTGCCGTTTTGTGTTCTACCCCGAATAACACCAAAATTGCCAGCTAGCTGCTGCAGATAGCTAGGCTACCTTGTACACATCTCCATACGTTCCACTCCCGATTCTCTGAATGAGCTCAAAATCTTCTTGCGGGTTCCGTCGAGACAAGTCCAGACTGGTATTCATCATCCGAAGCCCGATCCCTAGGATCGGATTGTTTTAAAAACGCCGATATTATAAAACTGTCGTAAACGAACGCAGAAACACAGGGCGTTAGAGAATCACGTCCAGTCTTCACTAAACTTTAACATGGCCTCCGCTACGCAGTACGCCTGCGTGAGGACGCTGGCAGTTCACGTTGACAGCCCCTCTGTCGGAAATACACAGCGATGGTTGGGTTATCATTCACAAACAGTACATTTGAATATTCTCTGAATGCATTTTGAAATGATGTCTGAAAATAACGTTAGGTTAGTTAGGCTACATGTTTTTACCCAACGAAGGCTACATGGTCGCAGATCGCACAATTGTTGTATGGAATGTTCAAGAACACACATAGCAGCCTGTCTTAGTAATGACTTATTACATAGCCAGATACATAGAATAAGACCACAAGGAATGTATGAAACGTCTTGAGACAAATACATGCATAGGCTACACTATGTGGTATTTGTGTAAAATATTGCAAGTAAACCATCACACCATGCTGAATGGTAGGCTAGCATGACACAGGTGCAATTGTAGGTGTGGACTAACAGGTGTCTGTATTCGTATGTGTGAGTCAACACTGGGAATGCATGGGAGGCTCCACCTGACCTGTCAATGTCATAAGACACTTATTAAGCATTAAGCATTTAGCTCAGTTGATGTGTCAGTGAATACCAGAGAAGTCTTTTAGCAAAACTGTCTGGAAGCTAGGGCAAAGGAATTTTCCCAAAGGCATTCAGTACAGAGCAGGCTGTTGCTGTAAACATAGTTTTTTTTTTATGTCCTGCACAGCCACACCAGAGGCCTCTACATTCCACAACTGGAACTGAGTGACTATGTCTCAATGGGTGAGTTAAAGATCAAGAAAAGACAAAGAAAAATGGTGATACTTTATTTAGATTGTTTCAACAAATATGACACATTAATTGTCATGACACATATTCTTGTCACAGTATTTGAGTGTTTTATATTCACATCTTGTTTATGCATTATGTTTTTTCATTATCTTGTTTTCTTAAAGTGTGAGGACAGAGGACAGAAACAGGTCTAATGTGAGTGAATGAGTGAGTGAGTGTGAGAGTGTGTGTGTGTGTGTGTGTGTTTTTTGAGCTTCCAACATTCATGCCCACCCACACCCCTTCCAATACAAGACTAGCTACCGCCACCTAGTGGTTAAAAAACAATAGCATCTCTATTAAATATCTAGCAAATAACTGAACTAGTCCACGCTAACACAGTAGTATATAAGTTATAAACTTCATGGATCATTTTCTACATGTGATATGGGTGGGGGGTCATCAGTGTCCATGGGTCTTGGTGTAAGTGTGTATTACTGCATCTGTGTTGCCCAGGCTGACTTTGTGAATGCTGTGTGTATGTAGGGAGCAGAAAGGTCGCAGCGTTAAGCCGTCTGAGAGCTGAGCATTTTCACTGTGGGTGTGTGTCACGCAGGTGTCCGTCTCAGAGCTGAGGAGGGTGTCTGAGGCAGGGGAGCCCACTGCGGTGGTGGCTGGACATGGGAGTGCGTCCTTGAGAATTTTCTTCTTTAGTAGAGTAGAGAGCTGGAGACTCAGGAGGAGCACAAGAGACCCGCCAACACGGAGAACTCTGAGAGAGCGAGCGAGCGAGTGAGCGAGCGAGCGAGAGAGAGAGAGAGAGGGATTATTTGGAGAAAATGATTGTGCCTTGTGCTAGGGGTGCAAGACAGACCAATACAGAATGCAACTTAAAAATTAAGTGAGACAGATTAGAACAGGTACAGTAATGGGTAGTCGACAGCAAACTGAAATCTCTCACCTCTCCATCTCTTCAACTATCTCTGGTAGAGCGGCAGCCATGCTGGAGCCACAGCTGAACTTTCTACCAAAAGGGACATCGCAGATGACCACGTCCACAGAGCCAGACGGCAGAGGGATTCCTGAGGAGAGACACACACTTCAAAGATGAGAAAACATTTCCACAGACTGAAATGTAATGGATCCAGCAGAAAAACAGCAACCATACTCACACACACACACACACACACACACACACACACACACAAACACAAACCCATAGCTGATGCTTGCAGTAGCTGGACTCTATCCGTCAGCTGAGCATATTCCACATTCTCTGCAGCCTTCTGTAGCTGACCCACATCACTGTCCAGCCCAAAGAAACATGCATTCTACAAAGCAAAAACAGTGACACACAGCATCATCAATGATTAACAGATTCAACAGAATCTTTGTATCCATGTGCATGTGTATGTATGATGGTGTTTATATGCTGTACCGGACATTCCTGAGCCGCCTCCAGCAAAATGGTGCCCACTCCACACATTGGGTCAATGATGACCGCACCTTCCTTAAGAGCACAGAGAGCACAAAGAGCCTTCAGTTCCATCAAACACAATGACTTTGCCTTGCATGTTTGATTCAACTGTACATGTTCCGTCTCATGGGATATAGTGGAGGCGATACCTTCATGTTTGAGACGGAAGTCATAGCCCACGCCACAGTCGATCTGAGCCCAGTGTGCTTAATGTAGCTGCGTTTGGCTAAGGGATGGCTATAAATACACACACACACACACACACACGGGCACACACACAGACACAAAGACACACACACACACACACACACACACAGTTAGTGCACATTGGCAAACATGTCCATGCAAATGCTATGAGTCAGCCAAATACATATACGGTACACTAGAGCTTGTTCCATACCTTGAGAGCAATATCCCAACCACACAGTGGTCATCACTTAAGTACACATTTACCTACAGTGAAAAGATAAGACAAATGACCTCAGTCAAACCACACATACTTCCACAGAGAGAATGCTAAGGCCCAGTTTAGCTCAAGGAATGCATAGCCTACCTCCAATTCAGGCTCTTTCAGATCTGCTCGCCAGTTCAGTTGTTTGGTTATGGCACTCCCTATGAGCCGGCTCAAGTCCTTATCACCACAAAACACACACAGACATGAGCAGAAAAAATCAGCAGGTTTGTGCTAAAGCACAAACTTACAAAATTCTGTTGGGATTTTAAAGAGGATAAATATATCAACACATCAAAACACACACATTCACATACACTCTCTCTCTCTCTCTCAGACTCTATGACACACACACACACACACACACACACACACACACACACACACACACACACACACACACACACACACACACACACACCACACACAAATCATATGTGGCACACACAACAAAGATGAGATGCAGTGAATGTGAAAGTACTGCACCCGCCATAATATATTACATATCCAGAGTCACACAGACATACCTGTGGGCTGAAGCGCTTTGCCACAACTCCACTGGAGCGGCAGCTCACTCGGAAAGTTGTCTTTGGCTGCTCAGAGTCTGTCTGAGGCTCACTCACACCACTCTGGGTGTCCCTTGGGTGACTAGGCTGGGTCTCCGTGTGCTTGTCCTCTTCCTCATCCTGACCCTCTTCTCTCTTTCTCTTCCGGGTTGTCTTAACGTCTGTAAGCCTGGCTCTGAGGCGGCTCCAGGTGCAAAGAGCTCCCTTCCAGACCTCGGAATCTCCCACAATGCTCTGCTGCACCACACTGGCGGCCTTTGCTGTTGGAGACGAGAGTCACACATAAAGAAAATGACAGACTTTAATAATTGCTGTCATTCGCTCTAATGCACATGTTGAAAATAGACTGCAAATCAGCACTTTGGCAACTTCATAGCTGTGATAGCGTGACACACCCTGATTGACTGGAGCTCGGATGGGTGGAGATCGGTGCAGCAAGAGGAAGAGCCTCTCTGCAGATTTCAGCTGGCTGATGCTCTCCATGGCTGCATCAGTAGTGAAGAACACTCTGCCAGGGATGAACTCCACCTGACAGTAAACATGCGTGTATGTACTTAGACTATATGCTTAATTCATTATCCCAGATCGTTTTGGGATATTGGTAATTACCCAATTTATGCTTTTAGAGTAGGGCTAGGGATACGTTTATGGTAGGCTATTAATCATTTTATTTTAATTGTTTACAACGCCTGGTGCTGATGTAGACATGCAACAGGTGAATACGTAATAAAGGTTGGAAACAACTTGGGGAAACGTTACTGAAAATGTTAAAATATCAAGTAGGAACAGTAGGCTAAAGAACCAACCAGGCTGGCTGGCTGGCTGACTGACTGTAAGTTACTGACTTATTCAACTCAACCAGAGAAGTTATTTGACTACTCACATCAATGGCCAGCAGTTTGCGCTTTACTTCCTCAACAAGAAACGGTTCCAGACCGCTGCCGGTGGTGCAGAAGTACCTTACACATCGATAACTCTCTGTAATTACAGCATTATCCATATAAGAGAATGCGCAGAAAGCCTTGTTTTTAAACGTGAAAATGCTACCCGGAAGGAAGGGTATGATGATTTCCGTCAAAATAAAAGCCAGAACAAATGTATCATACAGAGATGACTTCAGGTTCGGTTTCTCTGTTGACTTAAGCAAAGACTAGCATTGTACATATGTGTACAATTACTTATTTACAACATTACAAATTACTTTATAGTGGATTACAAATACTTTTATGGCAAAAATAAATGTAGAGCCACACGGAAATCTTGTTTATACTATGGCCAGAAGATGGCACCACAATCTAAAGAACCTAACTTCTGATAGAGAATAAATATAACAGCTTTACAACTTCTATGCAGCCTAGGTCTAACTATTCTCTTGTCTTTCCAATTCCCTCTTTTCCCTAAGTTACCCAGTTTATAGAAAGATATTTCAGCACTGAAAGGGCACTATTATCACATTCTCTCTCATGCACACACACACACACACACACACATGCACGAACACGCACACACACACACACAGAGAGAGAGAGAGAGAGAAACACATGCATGCACACACACATAGGCTCCATACACAGACACTCACATACACACATGCACACACACATCACACGTTAACATGTTTGCCTTCAGTGGGCTGACAAGGTGATTACCTGACCAAAGTTTCCTTTGAAATTACATGCACTTTACAACACAAATAGGAACTGATCAGTTTTTTTTCTAAACCACATGGCCTACTCTGTACCAGACTCTTCCACCTCCACGTATGTAATGGTGACACATTAAGTTATGAAGAACCATATTACGAACAATCTTGTCAGTGTGTTTGCCTGAAAGGATAGGGAATGATAACTGTTTTGTAAATGAGCCACAGGAGAGGTTACCACGACCTAGGGAGACTGTCATAAGATGCCTTAAGACAGGATCTTACTCAATCAGTACTCCTGATGAATGAATCACTCAACCAGCATAAACAAGAAATCAGACCAGTCTAAACATGTAGGCCATAGATTTCACTACTTCATAAGGATAGTTATGACGATTAAGTTTCAAGATGGCATTTAAAATGAGTTTGAGTTGGGATAAAGGTGACAAATAAAGGAGACAAAGCAGACAAAGACACATGTAACCAACATTTATTGTGCAAAAGGGTATTAAAGTATAACTGACAACAGTGTGGAGCTTTGAAGTTCCGTCTGTTGATTCGGAAAGACTGCATAAGGACTACACTGGGGCAGGATAATGAACATAAATCTGTGAAAAATCCCTGCACAGATTACATATAAATATACTTAACATTATTAAAATATCTAGTAAAATTACAGTTACATTTCAAACGGACTGCATTTGTTTGTTAAAAAAAAAGGAACATTTCCACAAACATCATTTGTATTCTTGACAAATTGAACAAACCGTTACCTTAGTGTTTGTTGTTTTACTAAAAGTTGTTAGTAGGTGTCCATGGCCACTCGCCTTAACTCCAAAACATTCCTCTTTCACTTCTGTTTCCTGTGAGTGCAGCCACCAAATGCCCTGGGTTTTATTAATAGTGATGCTGACACAAACATTTATGATCTTACCCCTGACAGAATTCATAATGTTCGTTGTTGTGGACATTGAATATTTGAGTAACACTCTGACCCTGAGTGTTCTTGATATACCCCTTGCTTAAAATCTGAGCTTCTTGATATATCCCAATTTGAATGCTCCTGATAAAATGATATACAATACAACTGCATCACCTGCTGCATTGCTAGTATATCCCTACAAGTAGCCTATATTTTGCATTGACTCTCACTCTCAATTCACATCCCATTAACTTGCCTTTACTACATACAAAAGCCCTCAACAGTTATCACAACAAAGTAAAACAAATGTCCAAGTTAGGACCCCTCACATACACGTTTTACACAATCCATTTAACCTAACAGGTTGAGAATCATTCACAAACCCTCAAGTGTGAGATTTTCAGTAGTATCATCATGTTCTAATATTTTTTGTCATCTCGTTCATATCAATGCCAACATGTCAGGGGAAGTTCATATGGATGTTGTTGTTAAGGAGGATTGTATAACACTCTAAATAGTTCATATAAAAACATATAAAGACAAAATCAAACATCACTGGCAACAATGCCTGCTTCTTGCTCTTAATCTACATTTCAGATCAACAGAAATACATGCAATAGTATTATAATAATTCATATATAAAAACATAGATGCAGTCTACCAGCAACTGCAGAATTACAGACAATATCCCAATATAATTAATACACACTTTCCACTAAATACACAATAACTACACGATAACTTCTATAAATTTCTGTCACAGACATTTGTTTCTTTACCAAAAATTGGTCCTTGCGGACATGGTCTTAAAATATCGTTCGACAGTACAAGAAGACAGATTACAGTTTGCAACTTCTTCCAGTATAACCCTTACTAGTACTCTCAGCCCTGTTGCAGCCCTGTGCACGTCTTGGCAATATAACAGAGGAATGCATCTGATCTCAAAGGCACAACACACTGAAGGTGGACACACAAGGCACACAGATGTTAAGGCATGGCCTGCAAACATCTACAAATCCCTGGGAATCCCTCCACCTGAGGTGACCTAATTTCCCCATCCCCACTGACACCTCTTACAGACCCGGTAAGGATTCATCACATGTTTTGAATGAGTATCAGCTGATGGTCTAACCTGATGGTCTGAAGTCATAATAGACCACACATGTGCTACAGGCCAGGTTCACGCTCTTGTATGACATGTGCTGCAATGCTCGCACGTGCCCAGATCGCGTGCCAACTCCAGACACTTTAAAATAGTGACGGGCGAGGGGGAAAAAAACAACAGCTACATCTGTCAGACATCCTTCCTTCCCTCTTTTTCTCCAAATGCCATTTTCCATTCTGGGGCAATGATACTCTCTGCTTGACAACTCATTCGCCACTGCAGAAATGGAGAAGTGTTGCAGAAGAAGAAACAGTTCAGTTCCATTGCAAGTCCAGACCATGCAGGGCAGGCACCCGTTTTGGGACGCGATGGGGGAAAATACCGGTGCCAACCAGTCGGGTCTGTCGATTAAGGCTGAGGGTGGGGGTGGAGGCTGTGGTAAGAAGCCAGTTCTTGGGGAATGCAGGTTTGTTTGGCTCAGTTGGACTCGCAGTTCCCGTTGAGCTGGTCGTCTGTGGGCTCGTTGAGGTTGGCCACGCGGCGGTAGACAAAGTAGAAGGGCTGCACCTGGGGCCGGCTGTGCACCTCGGCCTTGATCTTCTGGGGGTGTGTGTCCGGCGCCAGCTGCTGCGTGGTCTCCTCCGTCAGCAGGAAGAGCGCGTGGTTCTCGGGGTCGGGCACCTTGAACTTCTCAGCACAGATCTGGCACACTTCTTCGGTGGTGGCGTATGGATGCACCATCAGGGTCTTGGCGGTGCAGCCAGAGTCTACCTCCTGTAGCGCCACTCTCAGGTAGTTCTGTGCAAGTACACATAAACACAACATAGTCCATTAAAACCTCTGCAGATGCACCTGGCTATGCTGCCCAAACTATTATCTTAACTTCTGTTCCCGCCTGTGTTTAACACATCAAGAAAGGCTTAGAGGCTACTTACAAGGGTCATATAAAATTGTAAGTCTTAACTTAATAGTCTGTCAGCCTCTTCACCCCCTCCATGTTTGGATACTGTCTGTCCACTAGCCACTTTTTACCACTGTCTTACTGCCTCACTGTTTGCGTGTTATATTAGCACATATGCATAACCCCTCCCTCCATGCCACAGCCGAATTGTGGCCACACTTATACCTTTTCTTTATATATATATATATATATATATATATATATATATATATATATATATATATATATATATATATATATTTTTTTTTTTTTTTTTATATTACCTTGCCTACTCGCTGATATGTCCATATTTATTTTATGCTGGTCTCTAGACTTTATTCTTGCACTGTTGCACTGTTGGACTTACTCATTTGCACCATCACCATGACACTCACTCACACAGAGCACCTTACCTTACCTTACTATGCACAGAGAATCACAGGCTCAGTCATTGCATCAGTCATTGCAAGCGCCTCTTGATTAATCACTTACTATGTGGATACTGTTTTTAGAATTGATTTAGATAAGGTGTTATTTAGTATAATTTGTATTTTAGTATATTTAGTATATTCCTTATCTTCTACTGTCCTTATTGCTTAGTTGTGTTTTTTATATTATATACTTTTAATTACTTTTTTCTGCTGTTAGTGAATGTGTGTGTGATGTCTGTATGCTACTCAGACCTTGAATTTCCCCTGGGGATCAATAAAGTATCTATCTATCTAATATTCCACCACAACAGCACCCATTTAATCATAAAAGTGTCAGCTCCTGCTATGCTTAATTACTCAGTGACGCATACACCAGGTGAACGTCTGGAATTTCCGTCACGTCGGTTTACCTGGAAGTCGTCCACGGAGGGCGTGGTGCGCTGGGCGGTGCGGCGGCGGTGCCACTGGTGCAGGGTGTTGCGCGTCTCCGAGCTCAGAATGCGTGCCGCCTGCTCCTCCTGGAAGTTGCGGATGAGGGACATGGCGCCGTATGCACTGGTCAGGTAGTAGCCACCTGAGGGGAGGCACAAGGCAAGAGGAGGCCAGGGGTCAAGGCCAGCTGAAACACACCTGTGCACATGTGATTACGTCTGGTCTTGTTGCACTACACTTTATCTTTATCTTAATCAGACTCACAACATTTCAGGCTACAGCACACAAACCTTATCTACTACATTACACCATCACCCAATAAATAGCCTACACTGATGCAATGGGATATGAACATACAGTATAGACATACTAGATTCAGCTTTTAATAATGCTATTTTCAACATGAATTGTAATGGGCAATGTTCTGCTTTTTTGTCTGAAACTTGGCAATTGCACAATTTAAGGACAGGGGAAGTAAGAATACACAGCAATCAACTAGGACTAGATTGCAAAGAGCAAAGAACTAGATTGACAGACAAAGCCTTTAATGTGATTGTTTACCTTCTCCTTGCAGTAGGGAGGGATCCAGCAGCTCCATCATGTACTGGATCTCTGTGTCCAGCTGGGGCATGTCACACTGGGCCAGTACATAGGTCAGCATGGGCAGGAAGTCATCAGCCCCATACATCCTCCCTGAAATGCAAGACAGCAGCAGAGTTAATGACAGAGTCTGAGAGAGAGAGAGTGAGTGAGTCAAGTGGGAGTACTTATGAGTGTATGTGTTTCTTTAGGGTCAAATACCAGAAGGACTGACGCCTTCACATTCACCAAACTCAGGTTAAAGAGGCACTTATACACATATGTGTTTGTTTGTGTGTATGAGCATGTATATGTATGTGTATGTGTGTGTGTGTGTGTGTGTGTGTGTGTGTGTGTGTGTGTGTGTGTGTGTGTGTGTGTGTGTGTGTGTGTGTTGGCCATTAGTCAACTTAATCAGCCCAAAGGCAACACTCTCCCTTGGCGTTTAATAGCACTTTGAAACAGCATGCTGTTGCCTGAGCATGTGTGATCATGCTATCTTTTCAGTCCCTGTAACTACCACTGCATAGCCAGTTTATAAGCACGGAATGTGCCATTAAGAAATGAAAGGCAACTCAGCCCCTACCATTCCACCCCTCTAGCACAGACCATCACACCTACAGAGAAAACTAACATAAACAAAATAGAAAAGTAGAAAAAACTACTAAATTCACAAGCTCCTTAAGCATACCTCTTTAAGCATACCTCTTTTGTCTGTTTTAGATGTAATACTTATATTTGTATTTTATTTTTTACCTTTTATTTATTTATGTTTATAACATTTTGGAAATTCCTTTCCTGCCGCATACCTGAGTGGTCCTCCATGATGGTGTAGATGAGCTTGCACACGCGCAGCAGCAGTGCCACTTTCTTCTCGGGCGAGTACATCTTGTGCATGGTGTGGAACTTGTGGCGGATCTTCTCGATGGCCACGGGGTCGGGCGGCAGCGCGCCGTCCACGCCCATCTCCTGCGGCTGCCGTGCCTTGGCCAGTGCCAGGTTCTCCTTCAGCTGCTGCCAGGCGCCGCTCTTCACCTGGAAGTCGTGCAGGGCCGCCTCCACCGTTGCCTTCAAAGGCTTCAGCACACATTTGTGCATGGCCTTCTCCAGCACCTGGTCTACAGGGGAGAAGGAGGAAACAATGCACTATGAGATAGAGGAACTGAAACAGTATAGAATAACTGATGTATTGACGTTGAATGTACATGTACATTAAACAAAATATCAGCTGATGAAAGAGTACAGAAAGAGTCAACAATTCCAACAACAAACCTCTCCACTTTTTCATCTTCCACATGCCTGACTGTATTTAATGCTGTAATAAAGTGACAAACTACAGTAGACTATTTACTATGCACATTCTGTTCATCTAACCTCAGTTCCTGTCCGTATGTGTATTGGGACCTTGATCTTGACTGATTTTTGTTAAGAAAGCCACAAGGCCAAAGGAGATAGAGCGTAATATCCGTGATATTACGGGTCAGTATATGAGTCAGTGCCTCTTGCATTTGATTCTCTAATTAATGCCTAGGGCCATGACCGAGTCACCTATTTGAATTTCTCTACTACCAGCTTGGCTTTTCACCTGCATTCCAATACACCTACGGGAAATAAGTTAGGCATGAACTGGTTTGTCTTCATCTTCCTTAGAAGCAGGAAAAATACCAAATGGTCAAATGGAGTTACGGTAACACAACGCAGAATGCGTTGTCATTCAGAATAGTCTGTGATTAACTTTGCTGTCACCTTCACAGCGACAAAGTGACTTGTCTATTTCCCCACACTTAGTCAAGAGAAGACCTTTGTTTGGTTCATTAGATCTGATTCATGTTTAATGCTAATATTGTATGCTTTACTTGTGCTGAATAAATTGTTCACCCCTGGGACATATTGTGTGGTGCTACTGTTTGAAGAAGTTGAAATCAAATGCTCTGCTGGCAATTAATTCCAAGGAGACCTAAGGTCTTTTAGAGAACAACAAATACAACGCTGCCTTTGTGGTTGGGCTCATTGCTTGGGCACACTCTTGATAAAATCCCACTTCTATAAAGATAAGGCCACTGAACAAATGAAAGTATGTGAACTCATTGACGTGCAATACAGTGCATATCTAGAGTACTGAAATGGCCACATTTCCACAGCATTGGGAATAGCAGCATAGCCACTGAAGAATGATTTGTGGGTATGATATAGCTAAGACCATTATACAAGGCACTCAAACACAAATGCATACACACTCACAAATACACATACACACATACAGAAATTCCTGTAATGAGCTCCACTTCAAAATGGTAGACTGTGGACTTTCCACAGACTCTGCTGAATTGCAGCATAAGGGTTCTATAATAAAAAAAATCTATGACTTGATATACAGTCATGTGAGCCACAGCGCTGAGTTGGCCACCTCCGAGCCCTAACTGCCAGCTCTTGGTTCTCCCAGAGCTGACTGCAGGTTAAAATCAGCTAAGTCAGCATCTCTCCACACTCACCATAGCGGTGCCTGAGGAGGGGAAGCAGAAACATATTTCTCACTGCCTGACATCAGACCTCTAAAAAACCATACATGTCAGCTCATATGTAGCATGTCATCTCTCTCTCTCTCTCTCTCTCTTTCTCTAACTCACTCTTTCTCTCTCTGTCTCATTCCTGAACTCGCTGTAACCTGACTGACATCACTCACTGACATAAGTCAGCAAAGATAGTTAGCCTCAGTGTTACCTATTGACAGAGGCTAGGCTCATTTCAGGGCATGAATGCGAGGTTGGGTTTAAAGACTTCACAATATACAAGCCATCTCCTCCCACTGACCTCCACAACATGGAATGTTTGGTAATAGTTTGATTAGCTGAACGTTTCTCCTCAGACCAAGCATGTAATCTGTAGAATTTTTCTGGTGAACAATGGATTACAGTCATGTTTTAAATTGTATTCTTATGGTATTGTTATGTTATTATTACGGTATTGTTATGTTATTTTTACTATCATAATGCTACATGCTGGCTGAAAACACATCAAATCTTCCAGGAACCTGTCCTGTGACTTCTATGAAAATGTGGCAAGTTCAGGCAAGTCTGAGTGTAACATCCTTTCACTGCAAAAGTGAATACATTGTTTGAATAGGCATGCCACCATAATGTTCACTCTAATTCTAACATGGACTAAATCAAAATTACACTTAGTTATGTGACATATGCATTCATCTGACATGTTAAAAAGAGTGCTGTGCAGACGTTTACTGTGGAACTGTGGAGATTCATGAGAGCATAGCTAAACTAAAACAGTTTGTGAGAGAAAAATCAACCACAGAATCAACCAAAATTCCACAGCAACATCAGCACAGTAGCTTCAACTTCCTTGTGGACCTGGGTGGTTTAGTAATGTGTGTGTGTGTGTGTGTGTGTGTGTGTGTGTGTGTGTGTGTGTGTGTGTGTGTGTAAGGGGGTTTTCCTGTGTTTTAGAGGTCAACACAAAAACTCAGCTTAGACACTCTCTGGCAGAATATTGGTAATATCATCAGATTGAGAGAGGGAGGGAGGGAGGGAGAGAGAGAGAGAGAGAGAGAGAGAGAGAGATAGAAAGAAAGAGAGAGGGGAAAAGAGGGAAAGAGAGGAATAAGGAACACAGGAACAGAGTATGCATCAGGCAAACTCAAATTTAGCAACTCTGCCAAAATAATGGTAATGTCATCAGAAAAAAAAGAAAAAAAGAAAGAAGTATGCATCCAAAACAGAAGAAAATGAGGCTGACAAGTGTGGTGCAATAAAAAGGAGGGAGGGAGAACAGATTTGTGGATCCATGTGTTTTCCATAATTGTCGTCTCTCCTGTGGCCTGACAAGGGGAAAAACACATGGGCGTTTCTCTTCCGTTCAACGCTCACTTAAAGAGTTGCGTATCAAGCCCACGCGGCCACAAACCAGCTCTCTGTTCCCCTCAAGAAACTGCATAAGCTACCTGTGTGGAACCTGTCCTGGTTTGCCCCCCCTCACTCTACCTCATCAGCGTCTGTGGGGGATTCCCATCCACTGGGCCTTACGCTAGACAGCAGTACATAATCATTAACCCAGAGCTCTGTCAGACTCAAACTAACTTGAGCTGGGAACTATGAATAAAAAAGAACCCCCCCCCCCCCCCCCCCCCGACATACACACACACCTCAACAAGATTGAAGTATTGTCCCATACACACTTGTTGATTGTGGTAAGCCATTATCCTCCAACACATCACAGCCAGACACACACACACACACACACACACACACACATACACACAGACAGACACACTCTCTGGACATACTATGGAATTCCCCACATGAAAAATACTACAGACTCACTTCTCCAAACAGACGAATGACATACAGTATGTGCAGTGCATTAAATCTCAGCCACTTCCTCTTACACAGTAGAGGAAACAATAGGAACATTACTCCTGTTGTCTGTCACCCTGGCTGAACACACACACACAACCACCATTCACACATACACACACACAACCACCATTCACACATTTAGCTGTAAGAGTGTCATGCCTTATGTGTCACATGTGGTAAAGATTTCCTATCTCCTCCAGCTAAAACAGTTTGTGCAGGAAGACAGGCATGGGGCGCCCACTGTCTGACCTGTAAATGCCATCTGGAGCCTGCTCTGATACGGCCTATCTCCTGTCGACCTTCAAGTCCTCAAACATCTTTTCTTAGACCACACATCCTTTTTTGGCTGGATTATCAAGGTTCTTCCGCTACCCTGTGACAATGATAAACCACCAACCCCCCTAACCCCCCCTGTTTTGCCCTGTTCTCAGAAGACGTGCTACTAGGCTACATACAAGCATGCGCGTGGGACGATCAACAACTCTTACAAAATCTCCTCACGAGGCTGGGCCCGTCGGGACACGAATCAAAAACATCGAGACGGGCCAGGCCAAGTGGAGCACAAGACCCCCATTCTCTGCTCCTCTCTCCCCCACACACACACACATTCACAGCCTCCCACGCAAACACAGGAACTGCATCAACAGGTCCCTTAGACATGCTAAACACTCCGGCATGGCCCGCTCCACCAGGGAGGGCGGCCACATGAGCAGGGGCCTGTGATTGGTCAAGAATGAGAGGCTCATTGAGAAGTGGAGCTTGGCCCACTTGGCTGGCGTCCATGAGAGAGGCACATCTGGAGAGAGGGCCACACTGAACGGTACTTTAGAGTGAGAGAAGGATAGAGAGAGAGAGAGAGAGAGAGAGAGAGAGAGAGAGAGAGAGAGAGAGAGAGAGAGAGAGAGAGAGAGAGAGAGAGTGGGATGTTTTTACATCCTTCTCCAAGAATGTTACTGACATTGAGCTCATCTCAGCACTCTTGAAAACACTTCACAGAAAAACAGTGTGCAAATGGAAACTGCAGTGGAACAGAGACAGAACTTAGCCCAGCTCATCTCCATTTCCACTCCAATAGCAGAATATTGCGTGGGAGCTGAAAGTGCATGTCTCCTATTCAAAACTATAATGTTATTACCAAAGTCTTTGCCTGTCCAACATGAATATAACATATGGTGGGTGGGTCCTGGTATAATATTAAATGGTGATGTTCCCACTCTAGTTGGACTTGTGGCGGTGTCATTAGTCTTGGTAGTGTATGGCAGTTTTGTGTTTTATTGTGTGCAGAGTAGGCTGAGCCATCTACCACACAGATGCTCATGAAACTGGCCTACATTTTTCAGCTCTGCCCTGTCAGCGGGTGTGTTATGTTTGCACAGCCAGGCTGAAGTAGCTCTGAAACTGGCAGACAAAGAACACTGCAAACACACACACACACACACACACACACACACACACACACACAAGGATTGCACACGTGAAATCCGACCCCTAGGGACCGCTCCCTTCTCTGTTAATAAATTCCAAGCCTTCTGTAGCTCCTGTCCACCCAATGAAAGTTCCATTTTCACACCAAGCATCCTGGCTAATCCTCCAACAATACTACAGCAGCCACACTAAAGCCAAGAAAGCATAAAGATATAAAAACCTACAGAAAGACTTTTCTTTTTTCTTTTTTTGTGATTTTTTTCAACTGAGCTAATAATAGCAACAGCAACAGCACCGACAAGTTATCAGCTCATCCTATCCACAGTGCCATTTCCCTTCCATTGTCTATTCCTGCTATAGCTAAACACAGGCCTTATCTCTTGGGTCTTCAAGGCTTTCTCTGTTATCTATTTATGCTTTATCTCAAAGCAGGTTGTATCTCTTGGCGTCCAGCAAGTAAATCCCTTTAGTTTGTACCCAAACACACCATGCCATGCATATAATGTTAGTTTTTGGTCTTGTGTGCACTCCCTCCCCCCCCTTCCCTGTTTTGCCACTGTAAATTATGAAGGTCATATTCCGCTGATGTTTTCACACCACATTTTGAAATGATTCATCGATCTTATCTATTTTCAGGAAACCACACCTCCCCCACATGCGAATGCACATGAACTGATAGAAAGAATAGATAGCTCATCACGTGTGGTAAACTGCAGATGAGTGAAGGAGTGAAGTATCAAAGGTTATGTTTTTTTATGTCAACAACTACATTTCTTCCACAATATGTCTGTATACTGTCTATTTCTACCAACAATAATAATAGGAAAGGTTCCTTTTCAAGGCCAAAACCAGAAAGTCCTGGAGGCTGGACTCTTACCGATCTGGTCCTCGGGCACGAGGGACTCGATGGGTGGGTCGAGCTCGGAGCTCTGGAGGAGGTAGGACTTCATCTGGGTCATGAACTGGCGTAGCGTCTGCAGGAGCTCGGTGCCCGACGTGTGGCCCAGGCCGCCGTTCTCCAGCAGGAAGCTGACGTGGTCCTGCACCAGGCAGCCGAAGTAGGTGCTCTTGTCGTGGGCCTGCTCAACGACGCGGCGCACCGCCCGCCGCTCGGGGGTCATCAGAGAGCTGAACACGCCGCTGACCTTCCGCAGGTGGCAGCGGAGGGCCCGCGGCAGCACGAAGGTGCCGGCGCTCGGCCGCTTCTTGGCCTTGAAGGGCGGCCGCATCTCCTGATCGCTCTCGGGCCCTGGCCCGTAGTCGCCGTCCAACTCCTCATCTTCGTCGTCCTCCTCTTCCTCCATGCTGCTGTCGCCGGTGAGGCCGCCGCGGCCCCCGGCTTTGGAGGAGCTCGCGACGGTCAGCGGGAAGCTGTTGGAGAAGTCCAGTGAGTCCGACGAGGAGGTGGAGAAACTGATGTCGCTCAGGCGCTCGCTGTTACCGCGGGTCCGACTACCAACGCCGCCGTCCACCCTCTGACCTCCGACCCCCGAGCCCTGACCAGGCTCCAGAGGGCTGGGGTTGGGACTGGGGCTGGCCGTGTCCATGCTGGAGGCGTTGCGCTGGGACAGCTTGGCCAGGCTCAGCGACACGGCCTGCTCGATGGTCTGGTCGTCCAGAGCCAGGTGGCAGCGGTGGCCGTCCACATCAGGCCCCGCGGGCGGCTTCTTGCCCCGGGACGAGGGCACGGGGATGGGGGCGCTGATGCGTTTGGGCGGCGAGGAGGCCGAGGACGAGGAGAAGGACAGGGAGGAGGAGAAGGAGGAGCCCAGGCGGCCCAACAGGCTGCTCTTCTCCTTCTGGGGAGGGTTGATCCAGGAGGCCGTCTCCGGCATGCTCCTCTGCCGGGGGGGCGCCGGTCGGCGGGGAACGGAGCGCGAGCGGGGAGGGGGCGGACGGGGCGGCGGCGGCGAGCGGGACACGCTCTTGCCACGGGTCAGAATGGCGCCGCTGCCACCACCGCTGTGAGCGGAACCGCTGTGGCCGCTAGGTACTCCGCTCTGGCTCGGTGAGGGACCTGAGTGCGTGCCGTTCTGGAGGGGGGCGCCGCCGTCGGTCTGCTGGGGGTCACAAGTGGTGGGCAGTGCTGTTGCCACGACGGGGAACTCTGGGATGGGGGTGTCTGCTTGGTGCTGGAACAGGGGGTTGATGAAGCACAGCGCTCCTTTGGATTGGCTGCGCTCGAGGTGGGATGGGGCGCGGGTGTGGAGGCCGGGGTCGGTGCTGTCTCTCGGGGTTGAGCTCTGCCCCTCCTGTTGGACGGTGGTTTCCTCAAGCGTTGACCGCGACTGAGACGATGGTTCCTTCCTCTTATTACTCAGGTCAGAGTCCCAGAAGCCTGTGAGTGAGACACAGATAGAGAGACAGTGAGACACACAAAGAGAGAGAGAGAGAGAGAGAGAGAGAGAGAGAGAGAGAGAGAGAGAGAGAGAGAGAGAGAGAAGAGAGAGAGAGACAGAAAGAAAGCAGGAGAGAGAGAGAGAGAGACACACAGAAAGAAAGCAGGAGAGAGAGAAGGAGAGAGAGAAATCCAAATTCAAAACACAGACATACGAAATATCGTCTCTAGTTATGTCATTTAATGCTATCTCATTATTATTACTCATTTCTGTTTATTAGTGAATTATGTCCTGACAATTTGTGTTTATATAGCAGTCCATGTTTGCAGTGTTTATAAAGAGCTGCAAAATTCAAACGACGATTAATTTTTTGACCAAAAGACCTTGGGAGGAAGAAGAGAACAAATCAACTCAACAAAACAACTTGATTGCCAGCAGACAGAGGGAAACAGGACTGTAAACATGAGCGCCCTTTATTAACATCAGACACATCACAGCACTCCCAGAGAAAGCCAAAAGGAAACCACACTCAAACAGACACACTAAGGCAGGGAGCTGGGAGGCAGCCAACAGGACCAATGCGTAATGACAAAGTGTGCTACAGAACGCTCAAACAAAAAAAAACCTTGTAGCAATAGCAACAGCAGTAGATATTTCATCATTCAACTGTGCTAGAAAAGCATTCAATGCCACAACAGTGCATTAACCACAGACAGTGTAATATAAATCTAGATGATTGAAATCTAAAACACTGACAACAAACCTTTCAGTCTTAGGTATCAGACCATGGAAATGGACACAGACCTATCAGATAAGATAAAGGATTTCAGGCTTGCTTACCCACAGAAAACGGCTAATCCTGTTGGAAATACTGACTGCTCGGTGAACAGGCACTAACTTTTGTCAGGTTACGGCAGGAGGTCTTGACTTTAGTGCTCTGTTGTTGTGTGCCGTGGCTCAAATGGTGACGATCGTAAAAGACACAGTGACACAGAGCACACACACACACTCACTCGCTCGCTCACTCTCTCAGTAGGTTGAGTCACACACGCAGATGTTAAAGTGGGAGGACTCTTCTCTCTCTCTATTTTCTCTCTCTCTCTCTCTTTCCCTCTCGCCCTCTCTTTCGCTCTCTCACTCTCAAATGTTTTCCACTTTAGCATTCCATTTCTGTTTTTGTCTCACATTCTATTTTTTTTTTTTTTAAACACCAAATTGTCAAAACTTAATAACTTCAAAAGGACACAACTGGTTACTTTGTATTCAGTGTGTAATCATTCATGTGCACTCAACATTTGAAGTCATACAGCTGTATTACTTTGGTAGAAAAACACATATCATACGACAAACATAATTGGGGCATGCAAAATACAAAAAAGTATAATAAAAGAAAAAAAAAACTGGGTCAAAGGTGTTTCACATTCAAATGGTTCAGAAGTTCAGAACTCATTATAATACAAGCATTTGGTACAAATAACTGAAACCTAAACATGTCATGCATTCATTAGTGTGTATTTCCTCTACCACAGATGGATGTAGTCACAGTTTTCACCTGCAGTTGAAATAGGACTGATATCTTAATATCTTATCTGAACAATAAAACACACCTCACCTGAGCATCTCAGAGGGAGTGATGAGGAAGAGACACAAGACGTGTATTTCATATGTCTGTGCTTTGAATTTAGATCTCTCTCTTTCTCTCTCTCTCTCTGTCTGTCGAATAATCAAATCAATAATTTGCAGTGCCTTCCTTTGCTAAAGCTTGTGTCTCTCTCCTTGTGCCCCTGTCTCTCTTCCTTTTGTTTTGTATCTCTCTTCCTCTCCCTCTCTCCCTCTCAACATTTTATCACCTTTTTTAAATATTTACTTTTACAGACATACAACATACCCACGACACACACTCAAGGTTTCACTTATATCTCTTTCCTTCACATCCTCTCTCTCTCTCTCTCTCTCTCATCCTGCTATGACTCACTCTATCTTGTCCTCAACTCACCCAGCTCATTACGGGTAGAGGGCCTACCACCCTTAGACCGAGAGTGAAATCAGATCTGCCACTTCTCTGTTCCTCCTGAACTGCTCCGGGTGCTTTTCTCTGGAAGCCTCACTGGCATGGAGATTCCGGGCCCAGCCCTGCTGAAACCCTTCCCCACCCTGCCACGCAGCGTCCCACTCCCTCTGGCTGGTTTTAGACAAGCGTCCTGGGCCAACTATGTGGAAGCCTTTTCTGGCAGTCAGTCAATCACACACACACACACACACACACACACACACACACACACACACACACACACACACACACACACACACACACACACACCTTCCTCCAAAAGGCAATAGTCCTCTGGGAGAGTGTATGGCCTTTCTA
Organism: Alosa sapidissima; assembly: GCF_018492685.1. Lineage (NCBI taxonomy): Eukaryota > Metazoa > Chordata > Actinopteri > Clupeiformes > Clupeidae > Alosa > Alosa sapidissima. The sequence goes on along the minus strand of NC_055972.1, from coordinate 15,132,013 downwards.
CTCTCACAACCTGGAAAGATCTGTAATCGAACCCACTTTCCCCATGGGGGAGAACCCAAAACCCATCTAAGGTGACCGAAGCTTCAGCTGACCGATCCAGTGTGTTCCAACACCACCCCCCCACCCCCACCCCCACTTTCATGCTCCGCAAACAAACATTCCTCCCCCCAAGCTTGGCAGTGCACAACAGGGCGGCGGCCATTTGGACAAAGCCGAGTTTACACAACTGGGAGTGCGACCGTAGCGCCACATAAATCAAACAAAAGGCACGGGACGCAGGGGCGCTTTTGAGTCGGGAGAGAGAGAGAGAGAGAGAGAGAGAGAGAGAGAGAGAGAGAGAGAGAGAGAGAGAGAGAGAGAGAGAGGCTCACGTTTCCTTTTGGATGCTTCACAAGGCAAACCTTGATCTCGTGGGAAGGGACATCTTCAGAGTGTCCCATGTGACTCTGATATGAAACGCTTTTAATGACAGGGTTGTGTAAGCCTGGCGTTTTAGGAAAAAAGGAGAAGGGGGGTGGGGGTGATCCAAAATTGGAGGGTGTCTAGGAGGATCATCTTGATATTGCCATTGCCTTTTCAAGTTGCCTCCCACAGGGATATATCATTTCTGTAAGCAGTGCCACATAGACACACAAGACCAGTCATCAGGTATTCAGTGCATCCAATGACGTCAGGACAGAAACAGTATACACAAGAGGTGGTGGCACACCATTGGACGTCACTAGGAACAACACAACAACATGATTATTTATATGTCCTCCAACAGTTGCTGGAGCACAGAGTCTGTATTGTCTACTAGCCTCAAAAACCATTGCTAAGAAACCTGAGGTCACAGTCTATAGGCATACTTGTTGAGTGAGCCACTTCAAACCCGTATGTCGACAGTGCATTGACATGGAACACAGACGACGGCATTTGATCCCTTTGTAGGTCGTGAATAAAGCGTCTGTAGGGGAAATGTCAGCGTACGGTAGAACGTGGGTCCAATACGTCCACCTCGCATGAACAAACAGCAGCATTGTCCAGCCAACATGGGCTTTTCCAGAACGTTTTTCTCTCTACTGTGCAGACAGCCAACACATGAACAAACAATCCATGACAGCAGACAGAGGACACTGTTATCCTGTTCAAGCGGAGTCTCAGTCAAGTCAGTGTGCCACCGAAAACCATTACGGTAGAATGACCTTGGTATTTTTGGTTTGGTTGTTTGCTGACAAACTATTCACCAGATTGTCTGAGATGAATTGTGACAGCCGAGTTGCATTCAAACCTAAAGTGGATTCCACTCTCTCTGAAATCTCCAAGACTGACCGAATGAGTCAAGCCTTTAATCTTCATGTCCCGCACGACATTACTCACTATCAGAGCCCTCTTATGTGACTTGAATGTGCTACACAGTCCCCAGTTTAGAGGCCTTCAGCACACGGTCGGGCAGCTCGGGCAGTGCTGCCGGCTATCTCTGGCCTCACTGACTCAGCCAGAGCTCTTTCACTGTGTCTGGTCAGGCTGGCCTGATCTGGGCCTCTAAATCAGCTCTGTGGAATGGCTGGTTCATGATTCACAATAAAGCATGTTAAGTTGGAGTCAACTTTAGAGAGACAGAGTGCCACTCACAATTCATGTCACATGTAATATTTAGAGTGTGACTCAGGCAGCATTAACACCATATCACATGAATGGCTTACACATTTGAAATGAGTGACAGGGAACGGGACATGCTTACTCACTCACCTATTCCCAACTTTGCTACAGCCTCCAGATCAGTGGGGGACCTGGCTGTGGAGATGGCCTCGGGCAGCTTGAGGGTAAAGGGAAGGACATCTCTAAAAAAACAGGAAGAGAACACCAAAGACAGGTTAAAATGGCTTTTAAATTAAAGAAGAACCTGACTTGTGCTGAGGTCTGTGTCTGATGCAGCTAAAGAGGAGAGGTTTTTCACCATCTGGGTTTAAAGAGAAGAAAACACAAAGGAGGGGGAGACAGGACTCAGGCCCAGCTCTGAATCATGGCATAGCACAGGCATGAGGCTGACTAATAGAGTGGCCAATGTTTGTGCATGGGCTTGATTTTAATACGGCACGAGGGGGAGATGGAGAGAGGGAGAGAGAGAGAGAGAGAGAGAGGTAGAGAGAGAGGGAGAAAAAGAGAGAGAGGGAGAGAGAGATTAGCAAAATGGACAGGCACAACTTGAAAAGAATGTGGTGGAGTTAGAAGCTGCTTTCAGACACACCCTCCACAATACATGCAGAGCTTTGTCTAACGGAGGTCTGACCCTTTGGGTGATTCAGTCATGATGCTAACCTGCGGACCTTAAGCTGACATATGTTTGAACGACACACATGCACATCAACAGAATCTCTGCATGTTCTTCACTTCGTTCAGACAAGAGCTCATTTACATAATGTCCGTCGGAAATATTAGGAGGGGAGCAGTAGAACAGCTGGCTAAGTTCGGACTTCCAAATGACCGGTGATGTTGTTCAGATAAACGGCCCAACGGTTTGACATCCGCAGAACAGCCGGACTTTGGCTAGTTGGTCTGAAAGCAGCTAGAGGCTCAGCATACAAGAGGAAAAGAGAAGGAGGATGCATATGATGGACAGAAAGAAGGAGAGAGAAAATGACAGAGAAACAGAGAAATGGAATGGAGAGAGAGATTTTAGCTCTTGCTGATTGAATAAGTATTCACATCTTTACAGTATGGCAAAACAACATATGAGAACGTCCAGAGAGAGGGGGATTGGGGGTGGGTGGAGTTGGGGTGAGATGGAGATTGGGGGTGGGTGGAGTGGGGGTGAGATGGAGATGGGGGGTGGGTGGAGTTGGGGTGAGAGAGGGGGATGGGGGGTGGGTGGAGTTGGGGTGAGGGGAAGATGGGGGGTGGGTGGAGTTGGGGTGAGAGAGGGGGTATGGGGGGTGGGTGGAGTTGGGGTGAGGGGAAGATGGGGGGTGGGTGGTGTTGGGGTGAGGGGAAGATGGGGGGTGGGTGGTGTTGGGGTGAGGGGAAGATGGGGGGTGGGTGGAGTTGGGGTGAGGGGAAGATGGGGGGTGGGTGGTGTTGGGGTGAGGGGAAGATGGGGGGTGGGTGGAGTTGGGGTGAGAGAGGGGTATGGGGGGTGGGTGGAGTTGGGGTGAGGGGAAGATGGGGGGTGGGTGGAGTTGGGGTGAGAGGGCGCGTGCGAGAGAAAGGATGACGGAGAAACAGCCAGCCCTGCCATCAGTGAGTGATCCTGGCAGACCCTGGGGACAGTGTCACATCCCAAACCACTCTGCATTCCTCACCAGACAGACAGACACACACACACACACACACACACACACACACACACACACGTGCACATGTACAAACACACACGCATAATAGTTTATGGAACACATATCTCACATGCTGCTTTATTATTGTTCCTGTTGTCAGCAAGGCACTGTTTCCACATACACAGCACACACTTCCTCCCTCCTCTCCCCAAAGCGTACCACTCTGCTGCGCTGGCGTCTCATGCAAACAACACAGACCGAATGTGCTTCACATTAAGCCCAATTAGATCTAATCCACAGTTTGGAGACAAATCAGTTTACCAGACCTTTGGGCCTTGTATTTCTAGTCCCAGAATGGAATGTATACAACAAACACAACTGGCATGCAAAGCAAGCACGGCCCATGCCACCGACCCAATGGTGAGGATTTGCTTATAGGCGCAGTGGCATTTTTCAACACTTCTCCACATGCAAAGAGCCCTGTGGCAATGAACACACTCCGTTCGGAGCAACAAGCATGGCTGTTCCCATTAGTGCTGTCAAAACAGAGATGTCCCCCTGTTGAAGCACGCTATTGCAGAGTTGCTGCTGGACCTGGGCAAGTGGTGGGCAGCTGTGGAAGGCTGGCGGTCGTCGTTTTCAGACTCTTACCTGCTGATGCAGCAGAAGGCGACCAGGCGGAACAGGTCTGCAAAGCTGATCCCCGACCCCTCCAGTGAGAAGGCTGTGTGAACGAGAGAGAGGGGGATAGAGATAAAGGGATAGTGAGAGAGGGGGAGAGAGAAGAGAAAGAGTTTAAAATACGGAGCCGTGTCTAATGGGCCAGGACAATAGCTGGACAGATCGAAGCTTGCTGGGGTGGGGGCTGGGCTGAGGAAAGGCATGTGCTCACACCACAACAACAACATAGCTGACAGCTCCGCCCTGAAGATTACATGCCACAGCCAGCTAGAGAGAGAGAGAGAGAGAGAGAGAGAGAGAGAGAAAGAGGAAGGGAGAGAGAGAGGGCTGCTGTAATATGACACAGATGGAAAGAAAGAGCAGAGAGAGAGAGAGAAAGAAAGAGAGAGAGAGCGAGGGAGAGAGAGAGAGAGAGAAGAGTGAATGAGCAGGAGAAACAAAACAGTGGAGGAAAAGTTGGAGAAGAGCGGCAAGAGAGAGAGACAGAGGGACAGAGAGAGAGAGAGGGAGAGAATAACAGAAAACACAGCGGAGAGGGGAAGTAAGGGAAGTGGGTTAACCAGATCCAGATGTTGCCATCTGGATACAGGCCCGGCGAGCCAATCCCTGTTGTGCTTGTCTCCCTACATCTGTCTCTCTGCACTCTATTGGTCATGTCTGTGTGGGGCGGACTGAGTGGAGCTGACTGTGGAGCGTGTCGGCCCGCTGTCCAGCCTCGAGGCCCAGTGCTTAGGGGACGCCTCTGGGCTTTGGGTTTTACGGCGGGTCAGCGGGTCAGCGGGGCAGCACGGTCTCTGGTGCTTGGCATGTGGAAACTACTGTAGGCCCCGAGAGGAAAAGGGCACAGTGGGTTTTGACACACACACACACGCACACACACACACACACACACACACTTCAGTCATCTGTCCAGAAAAGCCTGGGTCTAATGCAGTCTCAACTAGCTTTTAAGAATGCTGAAAGGCTAAGAAAGCATTGTTATTTTTTTAATGTTTTCATATGAATTCATATGAAGGTTCATACTGTTACTGCCAACAACAAGGTATGCCCTGGCCAGCGACTTTTTTTGTGTCAATCTGTCTTAATAAGATAAACTATGTTGACTTACACAGGAAGATTAAACCACCTCTCTGCGTCAACAAACAGTCTGGCAGTTGTCTTCCTTGTTCAGGAAAGAGGCCAACACTGCGGCTTACACCGAGAACAAAGGCACAGGAAATGGAAGCACTCGTTCCTGGGACTTAACAGGAAGTTCAACAAATAAACGTCCCGGAGCCGACTGCAGGGGGTCAGCGGTCCCCGTGCAGCGGCTGTGCGCACACAGATACCTACTGTACTGACTCTCCTTGATGGGGAAGTCCCGCACGGCGGCGTCACCGCTGCTGCCCTCCATGCGCAGGGAGATCACCTTCCTCTGCTGCTTCTGCGACTTCCGAACCAGGAATGTCTAAGGTGGACAAACACAACCAGTCATCCTCCCACCTGATATCAACTGTTTTGATTAGAGTGGGAGCTAGTGTGTGTGGGGGATATTTTAGCAGCTAATGTGTGTGGGGATATTTTAGTTGAGACCGCAGATTACCCACTTAGAAATAAAATAACTACAAGACAACCCAAAGCATTACTACTGACATTACACTACTGAGCTATTAATACATACTGTGTGGGCTGACATCCAAATCTGGTGGGAAGTTTGATGGAAGTCAAGAATACCAATAAATTGCACTTTCAATGACTTAATGTACCAACAGCCTAACCTGACTTTCCCCAGATTAATTTTGTTGCACCTAGCTCCGCCTAGCTCCACTCACATCCATCTGGGATCGCTTCCGTTGAGAGTGATTTCGGCACCAGATTTTATGGTAGAGCCAATCAGGACGCAGGGCGGGAGTTTCATAGACGTGACGTAGTGTAGAAGCGACTGTGAGACTGTTCTCAGCGTCACGGGTTGTCTTCGATGTGAGTGGTTGAAGTAGCACGTCAATAGATGATGAACAAGTGGCTTATCCAATCATATGCAAGGATTTTTGATAAGGCCCAGCCTTCTGAAACACCTCTCCAATGGATCGATCCCAAATGGATGAGTGGAGGTAGGCGGAACGAAATTCATCTGGCGAGAGTCAGGTTACCAACAGCCTGCATTACTGTTATATATATATATAAATGGTATACATACTGTATATAACTCTTGCTAAATAGGGACACTTTAATCTGCACACATGATGGTGACTGCTGACTGTGATGTTAAATGTAACAGAATATGAAGTTACTGAGATCATTGTGACGCTAAAATTTGATGTCTTAACTTGTGTCTTAATAACATTTAACATGTGTCTGAGCATGTACAGTTGACAAATCTCTTACCCCTGGTGACTGTGGCAGCAGGATGCGTCTGGCTTCGTCGTCTCCTAGCGAGAGCTGCAGCCAGACAGCATGCGTCTGTGTCAGTCGGTCCAGCACGCTGAGGCGTCTCCGCAGCGAGTCGTAGCCGGAATCCCGCACCCCGCCAGTGCCCGCGCAGTCGGCCGCCTGCAAGAACAGTCCGCTCACCTCGTTTTCTAACCTGCACAGAGACGGACACCACGTGTGTCTTTAAAAGAAACATTTAGGGACGCATTTCACCAAGCACAGGGTCCAGTCCAACACACAAACAGGGTCCTGGGGTCAGAGCACACAGAGTCAACAGCCCACCGAACAACAATCGCAGCAAAAACAGTATCATCCTTAATCTTCTTCATTTGGCAGCAACACACAGCACAAATGTTTGATGTTGCCCTTTTATATTACATTATTGCACACAAGACTGGGAGAACTGCCGCAGCTCAATGAAAAGCTGTGGTCTGCTGGGAGGCTTGACTGTGGCAGGGTGGCTCAGCCGCGGACAGTAGTACTATTAGGCAACGGAGTGAATTGTGCAATAGGAATAGCAGCTTGCATCACTCACTCAGTCATTTTATTGAAGTGAGATAGATTTTTACCACAGTCCGGGCTGAGCCTCACACACTTACGTACATAACATTGACACCTTCACCCAAGCATCGTAATGTGCACACACACTTTTACCACATGCCCATGTATTACCACAACCCCCTTGTACACGGAATACACAGCGTACACAAATGCATACACACACACTCACACTCTCACACATACACACACACAAACACATACACACACACACACCAGTCACAGTCACCACCGGGGAGCTTTGTTTAAAGATGCTATGGCACAGGACACAAAACTTCGTCCGTTTCCCGGCCAGGGACCTGTAGCTGCATCCTGTTGGGAGCAGTGTGAAGAGGGGGTGACTGGGGTCATGTGCAATGAGTTGTGCTCTGCATTTGGTCTTAACTGTTGAGGTCTGATAGATCAGGGGTGGGGAGCTCCATCGTATGAATGGGTTGGAGTATGTCCTTGTACAACAGTTTGCGGAATGAAGAAAATTCCAGAGCACCGCTGCCACTGCCAGAACACCAGGGCCAGCTGGGTGACAGTAATCTGATTCACAAAGAGTGTTCAACAGGAAGCTAGATAGCTAGATAGTGATAACAAAAGTGTTCAATCTAATGAACTTGTTTCAATTTCCTTCAAGTTTATACTCCTCGCCTACACTTCCTCATAATTGGCAAAAGCCCCGCAGCAGACATGATTCGAGTATCACATCAGACATGCGTCATCATGAAAATGTGCTGGGAAGTCAGGCCACATCACTCCGGTCACACACACATCACACATGACATATATTCCACCTACTGGCAGACCATGCACACTGCAACTGGGAACAGTGTTTATTTATCAACTAAGCTAATTTAATAGTTAATATCAAGGTTGATTATTAAAAGGACACACATGACATTCAATATTTCTCCTTATTTAATGCATGCATAATGTCACAGTACATCTCAAACATTAATACTGGCTGCTTTCAAGTTTGCAGCACTTTAAAGCATTAAACACCATTTGGGGAAGATAAACAACATATTCCACATACTAAACTCTGACACTCTTGAAGCATACCCTAGTGAAAAAGATTACAAAACACATCTGACATCAAACACTGCAATAAGAACAGTAGATCGATGACAGGTGCTGACGTGTGTGAGAGGCTGTGTGACGTGTAGGAGGAGCGGAATGACCAAGGGGAGCTCTTACCCTCTCAGCACGGTCGTCTCCGGCTCCCTGTCCACCGGCACTGCTGGCGGCACCATCTCCTGCTTCAGCTCGGAGATCTCCGACGAGAAAGTGTCGATCAGCTGAAACAGACACACATGAGAGGAGAGGTCAATGCATACAAAATGAATATCATAACAACAGACATCACAGATACACTGCAAATGAGAGAGAGAGAGAGAGAGATCCCTTTAGGACATTCAAAAATAGTCAAATACCTTTGACACAGATGTTATTAGCAAGCAGACGAATAAGGAGAATGAGACAGGGTGAAAGAGGCACGCAAAGAAAAACAAAAATGGCAACGCAAACATCCCTCAACGCACAGCAACTCTCCTATCTATTCTTGAGAAAATGTGAAGAAACTAGCTGGTCTAGTCTGTAAAACAGAAACTGACTGTGTGTATGTGGGTGTGGGTGTGTGTGTGTGTGTGTGTGTGCATGTGCGTGTGTGCATGTGTGTGTGTGTGTGTGGGTGTGTGTATGCAGATGTTTGCTCTTCACATTTCTCTGTCAGGCTATTGGACGTGCTTTAGGCTATTGCATGCTTTATGCCGACTCGGCTGGGAAACTGTTAGTCATATCCCTGTCCGTTCCTGACTTCTCCTTTACGGCACATACCCCTCCCCACACACACATGCCGCAGAAATGGAAACTGAAAATGGCCATTTACACCCATGCATTCAAAACAAGGCATAATAATGCACACTTTCACATATGTACACGCAATACACATGTATATGATGCAGTTCAAAACAATTAGCTAGTTGTTAACTATTAATCAAAGCAAAACCTAATCACAATATAATTACAATTGAAAACTAGTGAAATCTCAACCAAACTAGAAAAAACACAACGGCAAATGGTGCCCCTAAGCAAATGGGAAAGGATTATATCATATAAAGTCTCCTTTGTGAAGAAATATGCTTGTATTTTTTAGTAATGAACCTCAAGACACAACGGTGGGAAATCCTGTCTTCCATAAGGCTTTTACATCTTCCCATTCCATAAGAGACACCAGTCATATCCTCATAGAGTGATGACACACAGACCATAACAGATTGATAGATAGATAGATAGATAGATAGATAGATAGATAGATAGATAGATAGATAGATAGATAGATAGATAAAGATAGATAGATAGATACTTTATTGATCCCCAAGGGAAAATTCAAGGTGACTGGCTGAAGAAGACCTAGGCTATGAATGTATGCAGACATATACTCACATCCACCCACACACACACACAAAAGGAATTTTTTGCCCAATGCTGCCTGATAGTGGTAAAACATGTAAACAATGAGAGTACACTTTGCACAACTCACAATAAACTGGTTTGGACACACACACACACACACACACACACACACACACACACACACACACACACACACACACACACACACACACAAAATAAGTTGTTCGCCTAATGCTGCCTGATAGTGGTAAAACATGTAAACAATGAGAGTACACTTTGCACAACTCACAATAAACTGGTGAGACTTGGTGAGACCCAGCTTATGACAACTGCATGCATGCCGTCTGAATGGTGGACAATGGGGACATCCACTCTTATCAATGCAGCCCATTTAGCCTGGTCACCAACAGCGAACTCACACTGACACCGGGCCATGGACAAGAGCACTGAGACAAAGCCCAGGCTTCTGACTCACTTGCAGTGATAGTGTTGAGGGCACCTTGTTATGGTACAGTGCATGGGTATTTTTTCTATATATTAGGGCTAAAATCAATTCATTGTTTGGTCTAATGTCAGAAAATAGTGAAAACAGTTGCAAATTTGCGGCAAAGTCATATGCAAATTAGGTTTGTCACCAGAAGTTCACTGGAAATTTACCATTATTGGCTAAGTGTGGCGGCAAACTTCTGGCAAGATTTTCTAGTGAACTAATTTGTTTCCCACAAATCACCCAGAAGTTTGCTGCAAATTATTTATTGTAAGGGTGTTGCCCAGAGTTGTTTTGTCCCCACGCCAAAGTAATATCCAAGTCTAAGAAGCTGTATACAGAGAATTTTCCTCTGGTTATTTATTTAAAAGTTCACAGTTAATCAGGTTGCACAACAATATATGCTATATGGGTTTTGCTGGTTTCGTTGGAGTTCTGCTGGTGACCAGAAGATGTCAGTGTTTGACATACCCAAGCCTTTATGTTCCTTCCATAGACCCTCTTTTTGTGTGTATTCCAACGAATTTATAAAATCATCCAACTGAACTCAAGGATCTGTGAGTGCACTGCTTAGAAAACAAACCACCACTGTCAGACAATGATCTGTTAGGCTCCAATTTAGAGACTGCTGTCTTTCACCAAGACACACACATCCACTCACCACCCTTCTCTCACAAACACAAACTCCTTCTCTTTCTCACTGTCTGATCTATCTTTGTCTGTCTTCTGCTCTTCCTCAGTCTTTTCCCCTATACTGGCTCTTTTGTGTTCCTTGTAAGCCAGCGTTTTCCACTCACGTTTCTGAGGCTTGTTTGCCTAACCCCATCTGAGCGCACGTCAGCAAGCCACAATAACAATGTAGGCTCCCTGCCTCACTCACTCACCACTCACTCAACACCGCTCATAGCTAGGAGCAGTGGTGCCCATTTGATCCATGAGACAACACACACCCACCCACCCAAACACATAAAAGACACCCACATACATACAGTCTCAAACTCAAGTGCCTCAAGATAAAGTGTTCCAACACCCTGGCCACAGTCAAGACACACACACACACACACACACAAACACACTACAGTACACACACAAGCACAATACAGCACCCCCCCCCCCCCCCCCCCCACACACACACACACAAACACAAACACACAGCTCAGTCTCAAGCTCAAGTGTTCAATCGGCCAGGCCTTAGTCACGACACAGGTCAATTTCATCCTCAGACTTACACTTAATAGCCACATGGCTGAAGTCACTCCCGATTAGTGCAGGCATAAAATAACCCCTTTTACACTGAGACTATTAGCCATACCCCATTGAGATGCTGAATGGGCTGCTTGAGAAATGTCTTTTATTAAAGAAAATAATTTCAGAGCTTATCGCCTCTGTGTAGCTCTCAGCAGTGGTTCCAAGAACAGAAGCATGAGTGTATGAGTGTGACTAACACTAGGCTATTAAGAAGCAGGCCACTTCTTGCTTCATTAGGGTGACAAAGTAATGGCACAGGCGGGGAACCTGACATTTCGACACCTCCTGGAGAGAGAGAGAGAGAGAGAGAGAGAGAAAGAGAGAGAGAGAGAGAGAGAAAGCGAGAGAAAGAAAGAGAGAGAGAGAGAGAGAGAAAGAGAGAGAGAGAGAGAGAGAGAGAGAGAGAGAGAGAGAGAGAGAGAGAGACGAGGACAAAAATCCTGTCTGGCCACAGCAGCAAGTCATGCGTCGCTCAACAGAATATCATTTACCGTGTGATGAGACAACCAGACAGTGCTGTTAAAAACACACACACACACACACACACACACACACACACGCACACACACACACACCCTGCCTGGAGACGTCCGGGCAGGCAGGACGCGTGGGCTACAAATCAGACGTTAATAAAGCACTGAACAAAACCTCCACCCGCCCGCCCGCTTCTTACGTAACCACGCCGATAAACCTCTCTGGGCCTGGCACGGTCCCTCAGCATCAAACAACTTCAGCCATTTAGCTAAATGCCGCCTGGTGATTGCCGTGCCTGCCCGTGATGGCCTTTTATAAGGGAAAGTTGCGGCAACTGGGCTGGTCCAGGCCTCCTGGCAGGCCGCTGGTGAGCGGCGAGTGGCGTCTGGCACTGACGTCGCTCTCTGTAAAAGGTCCGACGCGGATCCAAGAGCTGCTCTCATCTGGGCAAAAGCTTAATGAGCAGCGGGCCTCTCCACTCAGACGTACACAACATGGACACCGCGAGAGGATGAGGAGGGGGAAAAAAAACCTAAACTGGTCAGTAGGAAAGTATGTGTTCAGACTCGCGACCAGCCTTTAACTGGGTACAAGGTGTTCAAGTGTTCATTCTAAAGAAGGAGAGGGGGAGGGAGGGGGAGAGAGAGAGAGAGAGAGAGAGAGAGAGAGAAAGAAAGAGAGAGAGAAAGGCAGAGAGAGAGAGAAAGGCAGAGAAATGTAAGGAAATAGATAGACAGATAGAGGCCATGTAAATAAATAACAGTAAATAGACTACAGTAAAAAGCTACTCCAGCTGTAGCTTCCCACAAACTAGTTAAGAAAAGCAGTATGCAAATCCATCAGCCCTTCCATTGTACATACAAATCAGTCAACAACTATTACAGAGAGAGCCTCAGGAGTGGTCCAGTGTCTCTCTGGCTACTGACTGTCCAGTGTTAGCCTGTGTAGAGTGACACAGGGGAGATGTTGGTGCTCCGTCTATTCAGTCCATTCAGACTGAGTGAAAGAGAGCACTGTGACGCCTCACTGGAGCTTTCTGCTCAACTTGGCTGACTGAAAACCAACCTGTGTGAGGCTAACTGGGGTGTTAGCATCAGAATGACACTAGACAGCCCCCATCCATTTCCCAGCACAATGAGGGCTTGGCAGGCTCGTGATGAAGACATGGCTATGGCTGCCGCAGGTGAGAGGACTCTTAAGAGACTCCCATAATGACCGGATGGCTTTCCTGCCACTCGAGCCAAAAGACCTTGGGTGACCTGAGTACACGCGTCACTTGTGTCATGATGGCGGTGAGCATGACACAGATTCATTATATGGCAGGTCTCAGAACTATGTGTTCCAGAGAGCATGAGGTGACATAATGACAGTTAAGTGCTGCAGATGGCTCATTGTTGTCACAGCACTACGCCAGAAAGCTATTATTGAGGTTTGGCCATGGGGTGTTCTGTAATCACACACACACACACACACACCCACCCACACTCAATCATACTCAAATACTAAAACAATAAATCAATTGCAACACACAAAAACAAAACACCCACAAAAACTCACATTCACATGTATTTAACACAGACAGAAACACAGCCTCACACTTCACATTTCTCACTCACACACACACACACACACACACACACACACACACACACACACACACACACACACTCACACACACACACACACACACACACACACACACACACACACACACACATACACACACACTTGATTTATGCCTGAGGGAAGAGAGAGGGGGGAACATGAGCCTGTGGTGCAGGCTTTGAAGTGTCTCCTGGGTCCCTGCCAGGGCAGCTCCTCGTTGGCCCGGGGCCCGGCCCCAGACAAAAGCCCAACAGTGGGAACGGATCCTCCTCTCGGCCTGCACGGCGCAGCACCTCGGAGCAGCGGGGCGGCCACGGCCGGCCTCCTTTTGATGCCGCTGCCACCGCCGCCGCTGATAGAGAGCTCCATGACTTCATGGCTGAAAGGCAGCATCCTTATCAGGAAGGAGCTCTTTCTGTGGGGGCTGTGGCTATCTGGTGCTGGATTTATGGGGTAGCTCATTCGGGCAAAAAAAGAAGCGAGTCCTCATAAATTTGATAAGACGGATTGGGTTGCGCTCCCCCTTCTGATGGGTAGGGGTGATACATGACCAGTGAATTGGGACAGAAAGCTGGTAGACAGATGGGCCAAGACACACGAGCACATGGAGGTATTGAACATGGGAGGAGAAACAACAGAGAAGAGAGAGGCAGACTGTTGGACTCAGTAACCCAGAGATAGGATAATCTGCACAGACACAAACCAGTACAGGCAGATGGGGCGACTGAACTCTGAACTGAACACACACACACACACACACACACACACACACACACACACACACAGTGAGAGTGTTGGAACACAGTGAGATTATTCTCTTACCTTGAAGAAGCTGCCACTCCTGTCCATCTGACAGGGCTGGCAGGGCAGTGTGCTGGCAGACATACTGCGGGGTCCTCCTCACTCGTCTGCGACTGCACACGTCTGCGTCTGCTGGGCCACTGTGAATCACACACACACGCACACACACACACACACACACACACACACACACACACACACACACACACACACACACACACACACAGACAGACAACAGAGTCAGACAGGGTCTGGTGGAGGAAATTCCATCAGCATTCCACCACGACTGGACCAGGAACCAGAGCCCAAAACTCAAACAAGAGCTTTTTAATCTCTCTCTCTCTCTCTCCTCCTTCTGTCTTATTTAACTACCTCAAAGTGAACTGTAGTCCTAAAAATGCCCTCTCAGCAACTTCGCCAATCACTCCATTAAAGAAAACAAGTCATTACTTTTATGCTGTCTCATTTCCTTCAGAATGGGGGGGAAAAAGTTTTCTCCACTCTCAAATCTGCCTTCCCATGAAACACCTCCCATGTTTGGTTCCAGTATCCAAGAATTGCCTTTCTTTCTTCTCCACAAGCCCCATGTCCTGCTGTTTCTGTTTCTGTTTGACTACAGTTATAACACTGATTCTACCAGCCCTGTATTCTTATATTTCCAACATGACCATAAGACGTAACACTGCAAATGGAAAAGGAAAGAAAGAGGCACAGAGCTCGAGACTTGGCATGAAGCCACAGCATGTGTCTTTCTAGGACTGAGATGAAGTACATTCATGATCAGAGTGTACTTCCCTGCAGCGCAGTGCAAACATAATGTGCTCTCTCTCTCTCTGAAGTTACAAGTCCTGCACCAAGGCCAGTTCTTTCACCTATATCTCCTTCAGGAGGAGGGATGTGCAGCATGTCAAGAGTTTATTTGTAGCTTCAACAGGTTACATTTTTCACCATGTCTTAACACAGCTCTTACCACAGTGTGCTGCACACACACAGACACACACACACACGCACACACATACACACGCACACACACTGTTATAGTTTATAAGGTGTTATAATGATGTAAGACATAATTTCCAGTTAGTCTGTCTGCTTGAGTTTAGTGGACGGAAACGGCCAAGAGTGCATTTGAGGCCAGACCCTCAGTGCAGTGCATAACCATTAGACCATTAAGGGGCTTTCCTTCCTGAAACACTTTGAAAGGCTGAACTGCAATCAGCAGCGGAAAATACTAGGTCTTGATAAACAATTTCAGTTGAATTGATAAATAGTTTGTTTGGATCAATGCTGTATTGTTATGTCTTGTAATCTGTCTGCTTGACAAAAAATGGATGAGTGTGTAGAACTGTCAGACCTTTAAATATCCCACTCCAACACACACACACACACACACAAACACAGACACATATACAGACACACACACACACACACACACACACACACACACACACATGCACCCACACAGTCTACTGCCCCATTTCAAGAGAATACAGCACACAGACAATTTCCCAGCTCTGTTTTCTTCACTTGTTTTATTTATGTCAACTGCATTCTGGAAACTAAAACACACACACACACACACACACAAAGCATTTGCTCATTTGCAGCACCAGCCAGGTCTGACCCACTTCCAGATGCTCTACATCCCAAGCCCGGCTCTGCTTTGATCTGGCCCAGCTGTCTGGGACACGCACAACAATCCCCCGAACCCTTCAAAGGTGTCACTGCCGCTGCCGCCGCCGCCGCCACTGTCTCTCTGGCTCACCACCCTATTCGCACACAGTGTGTGTATGTCACAGGGAACAGCCGTGTGCATATGTGGTGGACGTGAGCCGTGGGGTATCTAGCCACAGGGGTGGTGCTATTTGGCCGAGCCTGCACATGGCGGGCTGTTTTTGGGTGTGAAATTAAAGCTGTCCCACTGGTGGGGTGAGTATGTGTGTGTGTGGAGGCCGTGTGAATATATGTGTGTGGTTGTGTGTGTGTGTGCGTGTGGTGTGTGTGTGTGGTGTGTGTGTTGGGTGAGGAAACATCTGTGTGTGCAGGCCCCCATACGGCCCGCCTCACACATCAAAGCTTCAGAATCCCGGGTTTTGTCCCTTCAGCCATATTTTCGTTTCAATCTAATATGCCTGCTCTCTTCTGCTCCTCTCTCCTATTTCAGTCGTCTTGCCTCTCTCTCTCTCTCTCTCTCTCTCTCTCTCTCTCTCTCTCTCTCTCTCTCTTCCTCTCTTTCTCTCTCTGTCAGACTCAGTTCTATGTCCTTTCTTTGTCTTTGTCTCCACTCCCTTTAGCACCTGACCAGTCCCGGCCCTGTCACTACAAGCGTCTTATGCTTGATCACCCTCAAGCACATTGGACTTTCTTAATTTAACTTATATAGTGTATTTAGTATTTAGTTTTGTTAGTTTTCTTAACTGTCTTATCTTCTACTGTCTTTATTGTACAGTGGAGTTTAGTTATAGGTTTATACTTATACTTATGTTTACCATTTCTGCTGTAAGTGCATGTTGTGTGTTATGTCTGTATGCTACTGAGACCCTTGAATTTCCCCTTGAGGATCAATAAAGTATCTATCTATCTATCTATCTATCTATCTATCTATCATTCCTCGCTCTTTCTTTCCACTGTGACTGACCCCCCCCCCCCCCCCAATCCCCAGTGCGAGACGTCACCGCTCCCCGGCTGAACGGAGCCATGTGCAGTGTGGAGGCCCCCTCTGGCAGCTGAGCTCAGAAGAATCCATCAGCAAAAACAAGAGGATTACATTTCACTGGTGCACGGCATTATTAGGCAACAGCTATGGAGCAAGTGAGAGTGATGGAGGTAGAGAGAGAACATGATAGAGAGATAGGGAGTGGAAGAGAGAAAGAGAAGCCATAGATGAAAACACACATAGTGACCCTGGCTTTAGTAGAGGCATTTCCTGGAAAACAGTGTCCACAAATAATTCCATGTATCTTTCCCTCTCCCTCCCTCTCTCTCTCAAGGAGTTGTTGTTACTAAATCACCTTGGACATCCATCATCTGGGCAGTTCAAATCAGGCCGCATGTGCTTTGGTTTATTTTGGTTTGAAGCGGATTGCTAATTTGACATGTGCTCAGAAAAACAGACAAAGAAAAAGAAAACATCACTCCCCTGACTCATGACACTGGGAAAGTCATTAACTGGCCACTGAAGAGTGCAGTTACTAGCAGGTAGAGTGTGCATGGAAGAAATAAATATATAATTGCAGCTCTTGTGTAAACAACACAGACTAAAACACCAAAGCTCACTACGCAAGACCAAAACTATGCTCAGAGCATAAAACAAATCACTAGTGACCTCTCCTCCTCCTTCGTCACGTCCTGTTTCCATCTAATCAAAGACATATCGTGTTTGTTGCAACAGATTCAGAGTTTGTGGCTTACTGAGTTTGGCGTTGCCCATGATCTAACACTGCGCCAGCAAAAAGGAAGTTGGGGAGGATAGATGAGGACCTGAAAGACTCAGCTGTGCCGCCTGCACCCACACAAAGACACATCTGAGCTGCACAGGACAAAGTGCCTCTGTCTCCTCCTCCACACACACACACACACACACACACACACACACACACACACACACACACACACACACACACACACACACACACACACACACACACACACACAGCCCCTGGCTTCACACAGGTGCAGTGGAACTACCGGGAGGCTGGGCCGGTGCATGAGGAACGCTGGCAGTCAGTCCCGCACAGGAAGCACATTAGTGAAGATCAAGGCTTGTGCCACGAGTCCTTAGTTGGTGAGACTCACTTCAAGTGTTTTCAGAGTCACTGTGTTCCCTTTCTAAAAGGGAGACAGGAAACAAGGACAAACACACAAACACACACACACACACACACACAAAACTAGATATCTACACATCCAATATGACTAAATGTGTTCTGTAGCACATGAAGAGATGCCCCTTGTTGGCTGGGGTGAGGAAAGTTCCCTTACCTGACAGAGGTTATGGTTGACAAAGCTCTAAAACACTAAAAAGAGACATGGGCCATAATGAACTACATTTCATTGGGAGGGTGGGAGAATCCAAGGCCAAACATTCACACACAAAGAGTGACTCTAGGCCCTGCTTCTCCACCATGCGTTTGTGTTTTTGTGCATGACTTTGGCTTGAGAGACAAAGACTGAAAAAGACCAAGTTCGTATAATATGTGTGTGTGTGTGTCAGCAGTTGAGCATATGTCTTATGTTCACACATAGCCTAGCCTATATGCTCTCCAGTCATCTGTCAGTACGCGTTAGTACAGTCTGAGCCACTCTTTCCTCGAAAGAAACTACATCAGTGAGTAAAAATTCTGGCGTTGGCCACACAGTGGGTTATTAATGTGCTAACTGGCCACACTGTGGAGAGAGCAGGAGAGAGAGAGGGGAGGAGATGGAATGTGAGCTGCTTCAAAGCTGGACGTAGAGCTTCGCCTTCATTAATCTTATGGGGAAAATATTCCTCAGAGTTGGCACGAGCGGTTGTGACATTTCACGCAACACACACACACACACACACACACACACACGTTCCAACACCTTTTCAAAGAAACCATTCACGTTCGAGTGTGAACTCTCAGACTGAGAAAGCTAGGCTGAACCCCAATGCCCTTAAGACATTTTACAAGCACAGTCTTGTACTGACTGCTTCTTTATACCAAACTACACATGATTCTTACACACAGATAAGTGTTTCTGAGGGAGGTTTTAACAGTTCATACTGGTAAGCCAAGCTGGTAGAGGTTTGTCTGGAGTGGGGTTGGCTAAAATTTGGCTATGACAGAGGAAGAGATTACCCATGGATCCTACAGGATATTTCCGGGACCAATGAGTGTGTGTGACCCTGTGACCCTTTCTCCCTCCTCAAAGTGGGATTCTATTTTAATGAAGTTAAATCATGTACGGAAACCAGTGGAGCAAGATAGTGGGACGTAAATGTCTGCTTTTATTAGGCTATGTATTAAGTTGAATTAATACATAGTGAACAGTAGGTAGGCACCTATCTGTCTGTGTCTCTCCTTTGGAATTATCTTCATGATCTTGCAAACAGGCAGCATTCTATGCCAAGTGAGTGTCAGCTATATCAATGTAAAGACTGAGATTAAATGGTACACTTTTACTTTATTTCACAAGGAGTCCATTTCGACCAAAACTGTCAAAACCTAGTTCGCAACAACCTGCACATGAATAACACGTTAAAAAACAGAAACTCTTTCTCTTTTACAGACAATTCGTTTTGTGTAGCAACCACGTAGGTTTGTGTATGGAGAGAGAGGTCAGGAGAACTACTGCTTGTCTGAGTGTGTATCCTGGAGAAAGCTCAGGTTACCCTATGAGATAAAAAAACAGACCAATTATATCAGACGAGTGGGACTAACAATTTCTCCCCTATACTTTAATAAACTCAGCCAGAAAATGCCTACATGGAGCATGGGCCACATTCCTCTCTGATTACGCAGCCATGCAGTTAAGACAGCAAGACAGATTCAAACCTGACTTTTTTTTACATTCATTTTGCCACATTCAACTGAATCTGATTTTTTTAGTTTTTAGTTTTACCGGTAGTTTTGATTTGACACCAAAAAACATCAGGGAAAAAAAACAGTTACTTGGTAAGCCCCCAACGTCATCTTCCAGGCAGCGCTGCATGGAAGGCACTAGGGTTAGGCAAGGGTTAGGAGCGTTGAAGTCGATAGTGTTGGCTTAACACACCATCGAGCGAAAAAACACAGAACATGAACTGCCCCCATGTCTGGACAGAGAGGTACTGGCTAACACAAGTAAACGCTTTCACACTAATCTGCACAAATACAAAGAAAGGGGTTTACAGGCACCTTCTTGCAAATATACACAGATGAGAACACACACAGTACCAGAGCCATGGCTTTCATTTCCTGTAAACCCATTAAGACATTACAGGTAGACATTCTTTGGAAAAAAGTGACTTAATGCAAAGTGGAAAGACTCTCTCTCTCTCTTTCTCTCTCTCACACACACGCACACACACGCACGCACACACAAGAACAAATATAAGGCATTCTCTGGTGAAACGTTTGGTGCCAAGAACAGCCAGAGGGCACAGAGGGGTGTGGGCTGGCAAGTGTTTGGTTAGTGCTAAGACATGGGCCTACACTAAAAGCCTACACGCTGCAGGCACAAGGCCTGAGGAAGTCATCTGCCAGCGTCTACCCGCCTGCCCGCGAGCGCTTGTGCCCTCTCGTTAGACACCCGCTGCTTTATGACATCCATGGCGTGGCACGGCCACCCCCCAAAAAACAGATCCAGGTCATGGGGGCAAAGCCCTCTCTCATGCCCCCCCATAACCCAGAGAGAGGGGGCAATCTGGGGCCTCCACGGACCATAACACAACACCAACCTCCCCCTTCCTTAGTGAGTGAATTACAGGCTGCTTAAAGCAGGCCTCAAATGACAGGACACACACACACACACACACACACACACACACACAGAGAGAGAGAGGCACACACACCCATTTACACATAAGCTCTAATGATAAATGAATGTCAGGTTAACCTTCACAGCTTATATTATGAACAATATTGGTGCAAGGTACTGATTTACGCTCTCGTCTCAGTGTGGGAAATGGGCCATGGTTGGAGCCGTTCATAAATTACCTCAACAAGATGGATTATTAAAAAAAATGAGAATGTGAGCAAAAAAACAAGCTCAAAATAGCTGTTGCACCACAAGTAGTACGGGGAAAATCTGCAGGCCCAGCTATCATCTGGTTAGCCCACTCCAAAAAACCAGGGCACATAGATAGCCATTTGGGACCCTTTTTTTCAGTCAAATTATAAATCACTGTCGCTGGCCCAGATTTAACTGTGTCACTGCTCCCACACTCCAAACCACTGCTGGATGAGGGTGTGTCCCTGCTTTTTCCTGAGTGGTGGAATGTGTGTCGTGTGTGTGAGAGAGCGAGAGCAAGAGCAAGCGAGAGAGAGAGGAGAGAGAGGGATAGTGTATGTGTGTGTGTGTGTGTGTGTGTGTGTGTGACAAAAAAACAGACAAAAAACAAAACAGATTGGGAAGGCAAGGATGTGTGTGTGTGTGTCTCCTCCAGGAACTAGCAGGATGTGGGTTACTACTCCACCCCTCTCTTCCCCAAACTGACAACTCCAGTATTCACTGCTACAGAGAGGAGATTGGACAAGTCAAGTGCAATGACCCCCATGTCTTAGCATCAGATATGGGGAGGTTATGGGAACATTTCAGAAGCACTGTCACAAAGAGGTCTGTGTTCTTCACTCACACACAATGATGATTTTTAAAATCACCCACTTCCTGGAACACACACACAGACACAACACATAATCATCCATAGAGAGACAGAGACAGAGAGACAGAGAGAGAGAGAGAGAGAGAGAGAGAGAGAGAGAGAGAGAGAGAGAGAGAGAGAGACAGAGAGAGAGAGAGAGACTGGACCATTTTTGATCAAGTGATGGCTGTGTGAACTCTGAAGCCAGTCGTGGGAGTCTTTGAAGTTGCAACTTCCTCATCAGTCTGATATCATGCACAGCTCAACTCACACACACACACATACATATTTATGGAGAGACAGATAGAGAGGAAGTGAGTTTAAATCTTCTTTGCCTGCAGGTACTCGCAGAGAGCAGAGAACACCACAGCATGAAAACCTCAGCAACAGCCAAGGGGACGACCACCAACCCAGCCCCATGCTATACAATACCCCACCCAGTCCCTTTCGAATCACTCCACACCACACCAAAAAAAAAAAAACACCCACCCCCCAATTACCATGGCCTACATTTCTATTTCTGTAGACCACCCCCCTCCACACACACACACACTGGTATATTTAACACCATCCATCCAAAAAAACAAAACGGTCATTCCAACAGAATACTGTCAGCTCACCACCAGGGCCAAAGCCCAACTGGAAAATGAATTGCCGGTTGTTATTCTAGAACGAGAACCCTGAGGATTCTTGAGTGACATTAGCATGTGCGAGGGAGCTGGGCGAGCTTTTGAACTGTGAGAATGCAAGAGCCAGAGAAGCATGTAAAGCTACAAGTAGTCTTTCAGCAAGCTCAACATCCATCAACAAAATATCCAAAACAATCTCATATGCTGCACTTTGACCAAGATACTGTACAAAAAAGACTTGTTTAGAATCAAAAGAAGGACCTTGGTAAATCTGTTGTACATCAGAGCTCTAAAACAGCTCTCTGTGAGAGAACAAGGAGTTGGCTCTGCTGCACCTAATCTCAGTGGTTTTCCCTGGCTCCGCCGCCTCTCTCCTGGGACACTAAGTGGTGACGCTCCCCCCTCCTCACCTCTCCTTCCCCTCACTCCCTCCCTCCTACTGCCTCACAATGATGACAAAGGCACTTTTTGATATTAGAGTACTGCACTTAACCCACAGGGCCCTGTAGGAGCACAGAGAACAGGAAGGGGCTGCAAATGAAAGAGACAGACAGACAGAGAGAGAGAGAGAGAGAGAGAGAGATCTTCAAAGAGTAATGGAGAGAGAAGAGAAAACTTTAAAGTCAAAAGGGGTAGGACAGGACAGGACTTTTGTGTGGCCTGCATGTACACAAACAAGAACAGTGTGTTTGAGAACAGACTGTCTGGCCATAAGTCACCGTCTACCACAAATCACTAGGCTACCCACTTGTTTCAAGGGCCATTGTCTCTCTCCGCTCATATTTGACCTCCAGGCAGTCGATCCAGACTTAATTGGGGGTCTCCATCACCGAGTCTCCTGGAGATGCGAACACAAAGCTGGCTCTGGGCCTCTCTGGGCACCAAGTCAAAACCAAAGCATGTGTTTGTACATCCGGAGTTGTGGGGTATCACAGGAGAGTGAGCAGGAAACTCAAGAGAGACTCAGAGAGACTCATGTAGACATGCAAACTTTTACTTAGTGGAAAGTAAAGTCACATGTACCTAGAAAGGTATAAACACAATACAACAGACACAAAAAAGTGTTTATATTTGGTTGTATAATGTAGATTAAAAAATAGGGCCAACAATTTAGACTTAGTGAAGGGTGTATGATGAAAACTAGACTAATTATCTCACACATTACCATTACTGGGACCACCGGTAGCTTAACCAAAAGCATGTGTGAGGTTTGAACTGAACTCCAAGGACTAGTTTGCCTACATTGTTTGAGTTGGTAGCATGGGTGAATACAAGCCCATGGAATCATGACCCTGGCCTGGACCCAGTGACAGAACGCACAGGTATGACCCAAGTGGGCTCATGAACAAAGGGAGAAAAAACTTAAGACCGTTAATGGCAGGTATTACCCCAACTATCTATATTACACTACTGTATAATTACCTAAACAATGGATTTTTAAAGAACAGGTCAATGGCAACAGCCTCACATAGTCGACAACTGCAGAAATGCAGATAATGGTGGCCATGGTAAATTGGCTATGCCTTTTGAGACAGTCCTCTTCAAAATTAATGTGTTCATGATACTTCAGGGAAATGGCAGATGACTGACTAACACATCAAACATGGACACCACAAGGG
Source organism: Alosa sapidissima (assembly GCF_018492685.1). Taxonomy (NCBI): domain Eukaryota; kingdom Metazoa; phylum Chordata; class Actinopteri; order Clupeiformes; family Clupeidae; genus Alosa; species Alosa sapidissima. The sequence continues at coordinate 15,108,539 of NC_055972.1, read as the reverse complement.
TTTGGGGCTCAGTATGTGGAAAACCCAATCCTGTGTAATCTGTCTGTAATTGCAAAGCCCTGGAATTCACTTCTGACGTAGATTTTATGCAAGATTCAAAATGTGTTCACCCCTCAAACACAGAATAATCTCATAATAAACACATGTAAGAGTCTATGTTGTTGACCAACACTTTTCTCAGCTAGTGGGGATGTGTAGATAGCCTACACTTTAGGCCTTTTTTAAGGTTTGGTTAAATCGAAGGCTAATGAAGTTATTTCTGCAGAAATGTAGGCTCACAGCTGATTCTGCCTCGACCCAGATAGTGTTATGGTCAGGTCTTCTCTGAGCAGGCAAGGGAATGAAGCCCAGTTGGAGCCTGAGTCAGCTGGCCAGGATAGAAATCATTTTCTGTAACAGGTGTTATGAGTCATTGGTTTCAAGTATACCTGTGTATAGGCTACCTGTGTTCATTCATAGCCAAGTGCCTCCACCCATCTTTCCTCGCTGACGTAGCATGGAATATGTAACCAGAAACCGAGAGTTTTCAACCGCAGACAATAGAGATCCAAGAGAGAGAGAGAGACTTGAAGTGTAGGCTATGCTAAGACAAACTACATATTACGACGTAATAATATACATATTACGACATAGCCTGTGGATCCAACGACAGAAATCTCTTCGTCCGAGGCAGACTCAAAACACTTCTAACGGAAAATGCCAATATGCAGGTGGACGAGATTTAATTGGTCGTCTAACAAGCAACTTCATCTTCAATTGCCATAATTCAAATAAACACATCGTGTATTGAAACAGCTGTCACATCAACAACATAACGTGAGATGTAGCCTAGTCATTACGTCCGAAAACACTAACGCTATTACCATCCCAATAAAAATGACCTGAGGCGCAAACTTTAGCGTTTATTCCCATTAGAACTGATCGCCGCCGGTAAATCACATAAACCTACATATTATGGCAAAACAAGCTAGATAAACGCAACAGGTGCTGAATAACACTAGGGTTAGCATTATCGATACATATTTTATGACATATTTGACTATGAAATCTGAGTGTAGGCATTCCCTATCCGTTTTGTTTTCACAGACCGCGACTTCAAATTGTATGGCCAACCTAACCAACCTAATCGTAGTCATGGACAAAGCATAATCCCACAAAACGTAGCCTACAGCCTACGGCTGAACTGAACAACGGCAGAAATGTTTAGTGGTTAAATAAATAAAATAAAAAAACCGGGGAACAAAACGCCTAAATTTCAATGACCTGTTTGTTATTTTTATATCGTTTTAGACGGTCTCCAAACAACAACGCCGTGAAAACTTACCTTGTTGGGAGCGTCAACAACAGGCTTTGAATTCCAGCAACACACTCAAGCATTCACGACAGCATATCGGGCTTTTACAAATACCCTAATCAGTCCAAGTTGTTTTGTGTCGTCGCATATCGTAACATTAATAAAACACGGATGAAGTGTTGGTTGCTTCGCATCGCTCCCGAAAGTTCAATCCATCGTTTGCTCCAATTCCACAGCGCATGCGACCTCTCCCGGTAAAAACAAACAAAAAAAGAAAAGCACCCTGTTTTAACTTTCTTGTCACGTGCTATATCCTGGAATGTATCTAGTGTTTTAAACAACAATGGCTAGGCTATCTTAGTGGTGGTTTTCTGTAGCATAGGGACTGTCAAATTTAGACAGTTAACATTACTTTAGGCTAAACTGTTTCACCAAAACCTAAAGCACTCATGGCATCTGTTGTTTGGGTATTCAGACAGTTCACCAGTGCTGATGATCTTACGTAGGCCTAGGCCTAGTAGTAATGGGGTAACTTATCATTTCTGCTAGCTGTAATTGTTTTTACAGGCTTGAGCATATAAAATGTTGCGTAGGTTTAGGCCTACCAATCGCACAAAGATTAAATCTCTGGCATTTCTCAATAATAATGACAACAATTGTCATTGAAATGTGTGCATTTAAATGACAATGTGAAATGCACACAAGGGGATGGGGAAAAAAATGATGGAAAATATGTTCACAAATGAATGATCATGATTGTTTATGAACTCACTGAAACCTGAATGAACACAATAAAGTATAAAATAATAATAATAATAATAATGACAACATAGCCCACAATGCGTGGTGACCATGCATTTGGCAGAACAGCCCCCCCTTCCTGCACTGTAGGTCTACTCTAAAGCTTGAGTATTGGTACCATTGGTGTCATATAGACAATTTGATTCGATTCCCTGGTAAATTACTCGGATTTGAGGGTGGGTGAATTACAAAATATTTAGCCACAGTAGCAATAGTAAACAAACACCAGCTTTACACATTACATTTATTTTATGGAATACAGGTAATTTCATTAAGGAAACCTCACAGACCATTCTGAGCATATTGTCTGAAAGAGATCTTGTTTGAGTCATAGAAAAAACAAGATATAAACACATATTCTATTTTATTGTTTCTTAAACAGCTTGGCATTCAGTGGGACAGCAGCAACCTCAACACCGTTGAAAAGGTTACTTAGAATATACATTTATCTCATATTTACACTGGTAAGGTGGCAACAGGTGAGGTTACGACAAAATAATGACACCTTAATAAGTATCTGAGAAAATTGAGTCCATGAGGAATCTTTTTGGCAGACACGTAAGTACCATTTGAGACATGAAAGAGGGCAAATTTACAGCAACATCAAGGTTTTAAAAACTTGAAACTTTGAATACTTCCAGTCTATAGGCCTATACTCTTAAAATGAATGTGTTGAAAATAACACAACTTCTGTTGTGTTTAACATGTCCAGATAGGGACAACACAGTTTGCGTTGTTTCTAACACAAAGCTTTTAGAGAAAAGAATAGTCACCCAATAACATCAAATGAAAAAGGTCAATTATGTATCTAACACAAGACAGTAGGCTACTGTATTGGGCATCTGGCAGTGAGGTGGGGGGCTGAATACTAAAAATATAGGCCTACTTGTTTACTTGTTCTACACACAAACTCCATCTTTGAAAGAAACACTGAGAAAAGGATGGGCACAAGCTAAAATATCTGGTCTCTAGACAGAAATAACCTCAAATACCATTCCCACATACATTTGCTGTTTTATTGTGCATGAAGTGGTGGATATGGGATAAGTGTTTGTTGAATTCAAAGATCATTCAGTTAAATATGAAAATTCTACATGTATTTTATACAATGACTTACTGTATCTTACACTCAGCCTCCAAGTGAAGATGAGCTTCACTGCACAAACAGTTTATGTTGTGTAAAAGCTGTAAATTATAATGTAACGTGTACATGCCACAGTAAATGGCGTACAAGAACAACAACAGTGGTATAACACTCAGTCATACATCGTTCCCTGTACTTCAGGAACTCTATGTTCAAGTTGGAAAGCACCACACTGGATATACCAGATTGAAAGAAACTTAAAATATCTTTAAATCTTTTGCCTCTGGGCTAACATGGCTGTGGCTGTCACCCTCTGTGTCCGTATGGAACGTGTAATCTGTTGGGGGCTTGTTGGTTTGTCGCCGGCCGGTGCCGCCTTGCCGGAACGGAGCGAACCTCAACCACTTCTTCACAACGTCCGCAAACTGGTGATGTGTGGCTTCCCTTCCTACTGGGGTTCTCTTCAAAGCACCTACAGATATAGAAACAACATAATTACTCTAATGACAAAAAAGGAAAAGGAGAATTATAAAAATGCGGTCATTTCTCTCCCTGTGTTTTGTCAATGCCATACTCCTTAATCAACACATCTCCACAACCCAGGACATCTTCTAACAAACACTATCTCTTCTGAGATAGTTATCCACAGTTGTGCATATCACTCCATTCCAAGTTTAATATGACCACTTACGGAAGAGTACGCCCTGTAGCCTGGTGCTTCTGAAACTCCGCTTCTGACCCCTTCCTACCCAGTTCAGTTCGGAGCCTACTGCGAAGGACAGCACGGCTTGCATCAGCCTCCGCACTGCGTCATCCACTGTGGCTCCACCCATCCGCGATAGGTGAGCCACCTGCAGGTGGCAAACACAGACAGGCACTCACTGAAGAGGCAGGATTTGGCATCACCTCCTACCAGCCTGTTTCCTTTTCCTGTTTCCAAACCAGTTTCCTGTTTGTTGACATCACTGTCAACAAGCACCTGAAGAGGAGTGCTTCAGTTGTACCAAAACGTGTGGTCACCGAAAATCCTTAACTCCTTATTTTGTGCAGCCACTGCACGTAGGCTGGGTTTTTAAAGGAAAAGTTGGAAGCTAAAATCACTTTTTTAACGACTTGAGTCAAGCAGTGGCACAGCAGTGCTCCTTAGAGCCACCCACGGACATTCAGACTCACATTGTATTTCTTACATTTGGTACAACTAAAGCGCTCATCTTCAGGTGCTTGTTGACAGCCATGTCAACGAACAGTAAACTGGTTTACCGACTTCAAGTAAGCTAGTACATAGAGCCCATTACAGCCAGACATGCCATGTATTGTAGGTCTATGGATCCTTTTCACAGCAGCCATAGAATGTATGGCAGGCCTAGGTGTTACAAATGGCTTTAATACAGGTTATGATTCTGCTACCCTTAAATTGAACGAGACTTCATTAACATAATTTGTAATACCTGTTCTTGTCCTACTATTTCATGTCAAAACGACTGCTATGAGGTCTATGGGCTAAGTTACACCTGGACTAATGAATGCTTGGAGACCATTAAAAACAGCATATTATGACACATTTAAGATTTTAAGGCTTTATCTATTGCATATCTTGTGTTTCTTCCAAAATATAACATGGCAACATACTGTTGGCCTGCACACAGCATAATTATATTGTGCAAGTGGAATCACAGAAATGATAGCCTCGCATGCTTAAATAATAGGCTACCATTCTCTTCTGAGCTGCAGCATCTTCCAAATGTCTTTCAGTCTCATCCAGCTGTTCCATCGTCCGTAATGGCAGGTCTATATCTAGAGATTCCACCTCTTCTTCCTCAGACACTTGACCTTGCACTTTGGCTTGAAGTTCCTTCAACACTGCCCATTGTCTTTGCTGCTCTTCCTTTATCTCCATCAAAAGCGTTATGATTTTTCTCTGAGCTGCTGTTTCTGGAAACGTGACACAATATGGAATTTCACAATTTTACACAATATGAAGACTGTAGGCTATTTATTTATGTGTGCATGTCTGTTATTTGTTTGTTATCATGTTTTCATTTGTAGCAGAAACCAGGACAGGACATTTACATTGATGGCATGACAAATTTCAGGGTCCCTAACCCTGGACCGACAACATGCTAATACAACTTTAAGAAGTTTCTAGATTACAGTATGGTTGTATTACAAAGTAACGTTAGTAATTTCCTAAGCGATGCTATCAGCCTGCTCTGAAAGTTATACTGGCTACTATGTTAACTTTGGCGCAACCATAAGTAACGGGTGTAGCTGAACACGCTCAGTGCTAACGTTACCTACCTGACGAGGAGGTGGCTGGGAACAACTTTTCTCCTGCGCCCCCTGTGCTGCTATATGTCTCGGACAGTGATTCCACGTTGAAATTTATTTCCGAACGTCGCGGGCTATCAACCGCTCGCTTCGAGTTATCGTCTCGACTTGTCAGCTCATTTGACAAATGGTTCATTTCTTCAGACACCAAAGACAGCCTCTGTTGTAGTGTCTCTAAAGCAATGTCTGCCATATGTTTGTTTACCAACCCCTCTACACGCCGCTGCTGCATTGACCAGCTTTGGCCGTTGCCGTTGTTTTGCTCCATTGATTAGGCAAGGCAGTAGGTAGCCAGCATTGATCGAAATCGGTCAGAACTCTTTGAAATCGTCTTTTACATTAGACCACACATTCTATACTTCAGCAAATAGAAACGGAAGTGGATACCTAACTGTCTCTTGCAAGAGCACCGTATCACGTTACCGTAACGTCATAGCAATGTTGCCAGAACATTGGGAGTGATTTTTAGAACTACAACTCCCAGAACCACAGGCGATTTGCGTCTATTTAAAAGAAGCGCCAAATCAAATTTAACCTAGAAGGAGAGTGTCAACTCTGTTAATTTAAGATTTTGCTCTTAAAATGATGACTAAATATGTTTTTTTTTTTGTTTCAAATGTATATCAGAAGATGTGTTACAACTATTTTACTACATGATTTATTTTTTAAAATTATATATGTAGGCTAAAAGCTACCCTTTAAAAAAAAAAAATATATATATATATATATATATATATATATGCTGGAAACTTACCAGTGGAATGTGTTTTTTTTTTTCTTTCAGGACAAAAAGTAGCAATCTTATCAAATTCAAAGTTGCTACAGTGACTGTGTAAAGACAAAAGTTATCTTAGGGAAGGCATAATTTAAAAATGCATCACATTTGCTAGAATAACAGAGTTGACCTTTTCTGTTATTACATAATTTTTTCAAATAAATACTTGAAATCTTACAGGTTTAAGCTCAGCAAATACTTGTCATGTTAACTTTGAAGTGTGTTCTATGACTATAAAAAAGTTTAATAATTAAAAACTTTTTGGTTTCTCTCTACACTTGAAATGTACCCCAAATTATAGAATGACCCATGTGTTGCTGTGGATCGCTTATTTTATGAATGTGTACAACTGGAGCTGCCAACTGGAGAGGGGTCAGTTGTCCCTGCCTCGGGCCGTAGGACAATCGAGGTAAATGACAATTAGATAAATTTGCTGTAGGCCCTAGGCTTAATCAATTGGTAATAATGAAATTGTGAAAACAGGTTTGGAATATCGTTTCTAGGTCACATAAATTATATATATTTGATCTTCATTTTCCTTGATATTGTGATTGAAAACAATTTCACTTCCCCTTCCTAATGGAAAAAAGGGGGGTTTGGTATGTCATGCTACACCCTACACCCCAGTAGAAACAAACAACAACAACAAAAAAGGCTTGTCATCATATACGCACAAATAAGAGGAGAGAATAGATAGTGGTGGCAAAAGGGACTTCATGACCATATAAAACAGATATTCAAGTGGAAGATGCAACTACAGCCAAGGGAATTAATCAAGAACAAGGTGAGAGATTTATCTTACTCCTGGCAAATACGGTGATATTGTTGTCCCTGGGCCCCTGTAAGACTTGCGGCGGGCCTAGTTACATTGTAGGCTATGTTGTTTGGTCAATGCAAGGTATTCTGGCATTACATAGCCTAGGTATGGAATAAGTTAACCTATGTGGACCCAGCCCATATCATAATCACAGAATTCACCTGTACCTCAACTCTGCACGGTTAATGACAGCAATTTAACACAGTAACCTTGGTTTCCGGGCCCCCTATCAACCCTTGGAGCAGACCACATGCTCTTGGTGCAACCCAATTCATTTATAAAATAGACCATTCCACTGTATTTCATGTGACTTAAATCTCTGTGTGAACAGCGTTTAACAGGAATGTTATTCACCAGAATTTGAAAATTGGTGAATGATTTGCATTAGGTGTACATCCCATGCATGGTATTGAGGATTCACCAACCTTTTACAAATAAACTGATAACAGCAGCAGATTTATTTTGTCCTTACCTTCAGCAAAAATCATTGTTTATTTATGCTTAAGTAGCAAAAAAGTACTCTGATTTACATCTGAAACAAAACAACTCAATATATTTCTTACACAAAGTAAACCATTCCTGTCTCTGGCTGAAATACCTACATTAAAGATCCAGCAATGTTATCCTTATAAAACATGCAATGATCTAAGAGGTCTAATTCCACAATTATCCAGTGCCCACATATCATATAATCAATATAAATATATTGTTACATTAAAACATTTTCATGCGAGTTGACAAAACAGAATGTTGATTGGATTAAAAATTAAAAAGGAGAATTCGGAGGACCCATAGACCCAAACATCAAAACTCCTGAAAATATAATCAAGAGATATAGAGATGAAGACAAAAATGTACATAAATACATTATCATGTATGTATACTTATGTACACAATGGGATGCATTGCACCACGAATATCACAACTTGTGGTCAGATAGCACAATTCAAGAACAGAATACTTCAATGAATGTCAGTCCTAGCAGGAATTATGATGAAGCAATACATAGAGTTGTGGGCAATGAGTTTGGTGCACCCACACTCCAAACAGTTTAATACTGTGGATACAGGAGAAAAGCAGCAGGTAATACTTCAAAGATGTGTGAACTGCAGCAGTAATGGACAATAACCAATATACCCATAACCATAACTGAATAGTGGCATGTCAAAACTGTCTGAAATGGTCCAACTGCAAAACACATTTCAAAACTAAATGCATTCGGGTTTGGTGTAAATAGCACAAGTGTTTGCCAGAAATGGCAGAGTTTGAAAGTCTTTGTATTAAGAGGATTGATGCCTACTTTGTATAATGTGTCACATCTTTTATTGACAGCATTTACTGATTGTTTACATTTTGTGTGATCTGCATAAATTCTGCCATGTTTGCAGCATCCCTGTTAGCACAAATATGACTGAAACCTATACAGCAGGTAAGCAATGTGTGATGCTTTTAGCAATACATTTCAACGGAAGATATACAATAATAAAGCTAATCATTATTGCATTATCAATCAACAGGACATTTTTATTTCATTTTCATTATTGAACCCTGTTTTCCCTTGACTTTCCAGAGTGTTTCTCTACAGTTTTACCTCTAAACAAATAAAGAACATCCCTAAAAACATCAGTCCAAAATCACACTGTACATTCGCTACGCAGGTAATAACAAGACATCTATAACAATTCAATCCCTATTGCACTACTCTTTGAACTGGGAGAGATATCCTCTTATGTAGAGATGGGAGCACTAACCCTCACTAAGTCTCCTGTCACAAGTAAGGAGTTATACATGGTTTGCAATAAACTACACATATGCTGGTTATGTCTGTAGTGATAAAGAGGTCGCTGGAACAAACTAGTAAACTTGAACAGTACACACAACGCTTGTCTGTGACATGGGTGTGTTCCTTCCTGAACTAAACTCTGCGAGATAATTGACTGGCTGAACATTGTTTTAGGAGCAGTAGAAACACAAGCAAAAAATGACAAATCCTCTGAAAGATATTCTAATGCAAACAAAAAAAGGAAAAAAAGAAAATCAGAGACAACATTAACATTATTATGCACATCACAGAATGCAAATAGATGCTATGTGACCAAACAGAAAATACTTATTTTGCAGCAAAATCTGACCAGCTTATAAACTGCACCTATAATATGAACAAGAACACTGGATGCGTCACACAGTATACAGTTATATTTCCCTGCAATGTGCCATTGGACTAGGAGAGGATGTAAAGTGGCAAAACCAGTCCTTCAAATTATAAGACCCGGTCGACCCCTTGTAAGCTTATTAAACAACAGGAAATAATGTGGATATCATAGCTCCAAAATCCACAAATAGTAATGGTTCACAGGTTGGTTCATGTCAATTTGGATGGCAGTATACAGTAAGTAGGTCTTCATGATACAGAACCAGACTGCACACAACACTGTCAAGCTATCAGGATGACAAGATCCGGCAATATGTACTCTGGGTGGAACTTCAGAAAAGCATGGGTTGTGTACTGTATAAGTAAAGCCAGTGTCAGTGTGAGAGAGAATGTACAAACCAGAAACCAAAATGAATGAACAGAGGAGGTCTCTGGGGATTTTAGAGTATGACATTTAAATTACATGTCAGAGAGGGATACAATCATGTGCACATATTACTTGAGTGCACACACATACAGAAAGAAACATTACACTCACTCTCTCTCTCTCTCTCTCTCACACACACACACAGATTATTGATGTAAAGTGTACCTTGGTGCTTCATTTTAGCAGAATAATATCCTGCTTGTCAGCCTGTAAGACATTTCAAAGCCAAACAGCCAAGCAGATGTGTCTACCTCTAAATGTCAAATCAGTCAATGCAAGAAAATAATTTCTCTCACCTGAATACTCAGGGAGTGTTTTTTGAACACATCTTTACTCACACAATAATCCCACCATACTCTGCCATATAATATATAACAAATAGTAGAAACAATATCATTTATAGTCAAAGGGGTATCTAAAGTATGCATATCTCCAAGTCAAGAACCAGAAGAAAATACAGTAGAAAAGGATTGGACAAAAAATATGGGCATAAAATTAAGTTTGACTGAATTTCCAGAATAACCTGTTCTTTGGGACAGCTGTGGGTGTATTTTTTGTTTGTTTTGCAATCTCTAAAAAGTGCATAAATAGATCTCAATAAATTATTAAATACACATACATGTTTCAGTGAAAGCAAGAGACAAAACCAAACATCAAAAAGTATTTTGTACACAAATGTATTCCTCCACCAGACTCTATGTATAGGTATAAATTTCTGCTGGTGTACCTTTCCCCCAATGCATGACCCCACCACAATGTCTCTTTAAAAGTCCCCCAGAGAAGATTCTATGACCGCACATAATGAATCATACACCCCACATGGAGACAAGATCTACTCCACCACCCACTGAAATCAAGAAATGTACACATTGCATTTCCAGCAAACATGAATACATTCTATATACAACAGCTTCAGTCAGGTCTCCATTTTGTTTGTCCAAGTGGTCCAATGGGGACTCATGTTGTGTCACACCTTCCATGTTGTTGTTGGGGCTCTGGTGGGTATAAAAGCCAGGAGAAGGCCAGTAATGCCCAGGTTAAGAGAAGGGGTCTGAGGAATCTGAACATGGTCAACCATGTCTGTAATCAACATCTGATCAAATCTGTACAGATCTGTATATACACACATACGCAGCAGGTCACCAGTACCCTTCAGTATTTGTAATAGTCATCTCTCAATAGACACCTCTTAATAAACTAATGCATATTTATATATTTATATTTTAACTGATACTATTAACCATGATTCCAATAATTATCGGCAGAACAACAAAAACTCTTCATTGTCCATCTAGTTAGCAGCTCACAACAAACAAACAAACAAAGATCTCATTGTAAAATAGAATTGAGTTAGCATCAATTTCCTAATGCAGTCTGTTTCAAATGGATAAAAACTTTTTTTCTCCCCATATTCACATCAAATCAGGCAGTAGTCATCAAAAATATCTCTCTTTTGTGTCTCTTTCCTGTCCGAGGTGCATTCCATCATCCTCTTTAGTACCAGAGATCCTCTTGTTTTCAAACAAATGCCCCTCTCAAAAAACAAAACAACTAGGCACAGGGCATTTGTCTGTATTGCACCGTTGTCAAAGACAAAGACAATAATCCAAAGATCAATAAATTACAAGATCAGTGAAAGATTGAGAAAAAAAAAGAGAAAAGAGATCTCTCCCAGCAGGCTCTGGGGCGCTCCACCTCACAGAGACACAGGTGAGGAAGAGAGTGGCAGAGAGGGAGGACAAAGAAGAAGTGTCTTCAGATGGCGGCATCTCGGCAGGTGGGCAGGTTGACGAAGGTGAAGATGTTGAACTCGATGAGGATGGAGAAACAGAGGAAGACTGCGTACATCATCAGACAGGCTAGGCCCAAGCGGCGGTCTAGGACCCACTTATTCAGATGCACACCAACAATCTTCAAAAAAGCACACAACAGACGTTGGTGAATGACAAGGCTCCATCTAGTTTAAAGTCATTATTCTGCATTCAATCTAAACATTTTTATAGACATAAATTGTACTACTATCATCTACCTCTATCTATCTCATTTTATAAGTGACTGTGTTACTTACTGTTAGAAACACAGAGGCCAAAAGGAGGCCTACTGAGAAGATGAGTCCTTTACTGTTCAGGTGAATCTGACGAAGCAACAAGAAATTAAGTTAAATAAAGTGAGTGACTCTGGAACTTACAGCAAATCAAACAAGTGTCAGTGCTATGTAAATTAACTTGTAGAACAATACACTGTCTAACTGTATGTTACCAGATGTGTTTGATGACACTGTGAACTGGGTAACTGAAAATATCTTGAAAAAGTTCAGGTATTTGTGAAATACAGTACAGTATTTTGCTTGCAACTATTGTTTTTGTTTGTTATTGCCAATCTGATATTTGCAAATATCACCCTATAGTCATTTTAAACTCATTGATTCAAATTAAGTCACACCAATACTTTCTCCAAAGATTGTTAAGGCGGAGCAAGATACTTTGTCGTAGTTCTTGTCTATGGGCGCGAAATGGGGATCGAATCCTGTCTGCATAAAGAGGCGTGTCGATGACGTATTGACGAGCGTACGTTGCAACCGGCCAACAGCAGCTGCATAAATAACCGGCGCACACCTGATATAAGGTTGATTTTCTCCAGACTGAAATGCTCAAAAATGCTAAACATGTACCTGAAATGTTCAGAAGGGTTTGAGGATCATGAAAACGTGCCCGAAATTCACATTCCTAACTCTATAGAACCAAGACCTTAGCATATGTGGTGAAATTCTGAGCTATGCCCATAGACTTCAATGGAGCAGTCGCTGCCTCTGCTCTGCATAAAGGGGGATTTTGACCCCCCCCTCGTGCGATCCGGGTTCCCGGAAGTGGCTCCTGATGAAACATCTTGCTCCGCCTTAACAATCTTTGCTTTCTCCATCACCACATAACGGTGGCTTGTGCTGTGTTTTCACATACACTGCTCCCTGCTGGACAGGCTGAGACACAACACAACATGGGGGGGACTGAGCAAATCTGGTGCTCTGTGTCAGAAAGGTAACAATTTCAGCTGACTCCGCAACACACACACACACACACACACACACACTTTCCATCAACCATCAAAAAACGCATGACCACTTCCTTTTGCACTCAAAGCAGTGCTCGTCCACAGGCTTTTTCCAGGAGGACAGCTTTGGGCAAACCTCCAGATCAAACATCTCTATGCCAGGACAGGCTCAGACACACTATGGCCCCCCCTGGTCACCCTTTTCCCAGGTCAGCAGAACCACATTCCTCCACACACTCGGAGTGCTGCAACAGATGTATTTGATTTCGCCAGGCTGGACTGCAGCGCTGCTCAACAGGTGCAAACTCGGCTGTGTTGCTTTTGGACAGGCATCACCTCCCCCCTCCCCACCTATTCTACTTTCTTTCTTGTTTTGGGTTTTGCACAAACCCGAGTTGGTTCAGCTGGAAAAACACGCACGCCGATGAGGAGTGGACCAAAAAGAAGGAGCCGGAAAAGAGAGAAGTGAGCCAAACGTCTCACAAAAATGTCCCAGTAATGGCAAAGTCAATGTTGGCATAAACAATTCTCGACTTTCCACAGTCAATACCGACCACAACTCATCCAGCTGTTCAAAGCACCAACCTTAATCAAAGATGAGGAGACCTAAGGAATGAATCACTACAAAAATCACTACAAAACAAAAACAAAACAGAACAAAAAAACAAAAACATATAAAGCTATTGTGAATGTGAGACAGAAGATGGATGGTTAAAGATTCTTCAAAAGGCTATTTGACATGTGCAGCTCCCCACAGCCTGCAATGGGGCACACAGGATGGACAGTGCCTTTTCCTAGCCACACTGTCTGTT
>NC_055972.1:14967501-15092501 GCF_018492685.1 Alosa sapidissima | reverse complement strand
AGATATAAATATGAAATATATTGTTTTTTTTTCAGACTATATAAAGTAACTGTGTGTCATTTGTTACTGTCAGTGTGTTGATAAATCTATGCGGTCACACAAGGTATACTTGATAAAAAAAATCCATTTTCATGTGATATGATGTATAGTATGTGATTTTATATGACAATATGAAACTCAATCTCTGTATCACAAACACATAGATCATTTGTACAGAATGACATGAATGATGCCAAGATCAGGATTCCAATCAGTGAATAGCATGTAAGGTATGTCTGCTTTATTTGTTTGTTTGTGTTTGTGATGTGAACCTATATGTTTGTGTCTTTGTGTGTCACCTGAGTGTGTGTGTGTGTGCGTACAGTATGTGTGTGTTAGTGTGTGTGTGGGTGTGTGTGCTCCCCCACGAACCTCGGTGATGAGCATGCGGGAGGCCATGGTGAGTCGGGTGCGCGGGGAGAAGTGGCTGGTGATCATGATGCGCATGCCGGCCTCGGAGAAGGACAGCTGGTGGGGGTAGGCCGACAGCAGCTCGTCCACCATCAGCACTGACGGCTTCCGGTGGAAGTTAGCTGCAGGGACGGACCACACAGACAGGGGTCAGAGGATGTCGTGAAGAGAAGGGCAGAGCATTAACAGACGGGGCTAGAAAAATGTGAGAAAACACATGAAGGGTTCAGATGCAAAAGCCTCTAAATGTCACCTACGTCAAAAATGAGATAAAGATGGTGAGTGAATGCTCTCCTCACATAGTATACGTTAATCAAATAATTTAACTTCCTGGTCTGAAATATCGATTTCTATGCAAAAACCTATAGGAACCGGATTTTAAATGCTCATTTAAAAGAAATGTGGTCAGACGGATTTAGAGGGTTTTGCATCTGAACTCTTCACATATATACACATACATACACACACACGGATGCACCCACACGGATGCACCCACACCACATGTTGACATTACCACCTATCACACGAAAACTAACAAAGACAGAGAAAGATGTAGAAAAAGACTGTCATAAAAACACACAAACGTACACAGGCACTTAGAGGCAGCCTCTGACACACACACACACCGCAAACACAGGCACCACCCGGGGGACCCCAGGCACTGTTTTGGTTTTTTGTCTGCTCCACTGCACCCGACTGAGCTTGTCAGCCCCCCACCGAACCTACCTGCAGTGGGTGGCCAAGGCCATTATACTTACATAATGACTTTAATTAGGTGCACTGGGGCAGAGAGCGAGAGAGAAAGGGAGAGAGAAGAAGAAAGAGAAAGAGAGAGAGAGAGAGAGAGAGAGAGAGAGAGAGAGAGAGAGAGAGAGAGAGAGAGAGAGAGAGAGAGAGACAGAGAGGAGGGGGGGGCATGCTGTGCAGGGGGCCCTAGATTGGCTGAGTCTCTGACAACGGTCAGATATGAGGTGATGGGCACCTTTTTTCAGCAGCACCACCGTGGCATCGCAACCATCGTCCAGGTCGGCGTTGCTGGCTGTGCCGTTGCCCAGGTTGCCCGAGTTCTTCTTACGCCTCTCAATGAAACGCACCACAGTTGAGTTCAGCCTGGGAAGCAGAGGGACAGTGGGTCATATATGCAGTACAGAAACTGCTTATATGTCAGCACGGTATACTGTATGTGCATGTGAATGGTGGGCAGCAACTTACTTCATTATCGTAATGTAAACAAGGTACATCAGCACGAGTGTGAGAGATTCCCACCTGGAAACAAACAGCAGGTGAGGCACATTACCGACACACCTTTCTGAAAACATACCATTTAGCCTTAATGCCATACTGTAAGTGATAGATCCAATACTACCATTAATAAAATGGACATATAGTATATCATTATATAATAGAGTCCAAATGAACAGAGGAATGTGAACATTGGACTCACCATGTTACCTTCTCGTCATATATAAACTGTAAAAAGAAAAACAAACAAAAGTCAGATGACAGATACAGAAGAATTTCTTGACACCTTGGTTGCTTTTTTATAGACACTACTGAGTTGAACTGAAATTCTTGAGGACCCCTTTGCTTGCAGTATCATGAATCCACCATCAGATGGCAGCAAACTCCAACTCTGGTCCTTTGAAACTGAAGTTGGTTGCTGATTTCAGCATGTTGTTACCATTTGCCTACTCAAGCTAATCCTGAGAAACTCGATACGCTTTGGTTCTGTGGTTGCAGCCAGAGACTCTGCTATATAGCCACTCACTGAAGGAAATAATCAGACCCGTCATCACAACTGTCATATGCCAGTATACTTCCCACTTCAACACACAATGTCCTATAATACCATAAATATTTCCTAGGTGTATTTGTGCTATGCTTTATCTTTATCCCTTATCTTTGACTGAAACCAATTAAGAAGTCTGCTGCTCTCTTGGTGCTGTTCATGCACCAACATTAAAATAAAATAAAAGCTCCATGCCCAATGCACACAACATCTGAATGTATGGAGCTCCAACTCAAATTTGGCTACAGAGCACTCTCGTGACTGGCAGCCACAGAACTTCATGGCATGCTGACAGTGTACTCTGTGCTACTTCAAATGCCGCATGTGCTGCCAAGAATCCTCTTCGAGCTCCACTGACCGATTTGTTGGCCACGGAATCAGCCATGACAACGGACTTCCTCACTTGTAGCTCACGACCCAGCCACTGTCCTCTCATCTCCTCTCCTCTCCTCTCTTTCTCCTCTCCTTTCTTCTCACTCAATCTGCTCTAGTCTTCTCTCCCTCTTTTCTCAATCTCCCTCTCCTCTTTCCCCCACTCTTTTCTTCTCCTTTCACTCTCCTCCATCCTCATCTCTCCTCTCCTCTCATCTCAGAGTTGAGCTGACCCAGTCTAATAGCTGACTCGTGACCATAGTCAGTGATGCAACCTTCTGTCTCTCTCCCCAGGAGTTGAACCACCACCACATCCCAAAACTGTCAGCACATCCTCAGCCTGCTTTAGCTTGCATTACCCAACATCACTTTCATTTCACTCAAATACACAAGTTCAGGAACTAAGTAGCTACAATACCACCCATAAATAATGTTTGGGTTGCACTTTGTATAAAAGCCTTTGCTAAATACTGCTTTACAGCTTTTTTAAAATAACATAAAACATTATTTCTAGAGACAGTTTGTGTGTGTATGTAGAGGAATGTTAAGACAGCTCACTTTGAGGAAATGGGCTTCAGTGCTTTGGAGCTGACCGGATGCTCGACTAGAGTACCAGCCCGCATGTTTGAGCCGCTCATGTCGTTGGCGCCCTGCTGTGGCTAACTAGCTGCAGCCCTTCTGTAAGCACTGTATCTGAATGACAAAAGATGCTAATAGCGTGCCGCTGAGTGTAATCCATGCCACAACTGAAATGGCTGCCATCTAATCCGTTGCAACTCATTGCATTGAGAGTGTTGTCAAGGCAATGGTCTCTGTCACTTTGTTGTGAAAATTAAGCTAAATGTCATTTTACTGCATTCCCACAATGCTTTGTTGTTGAACTAGTTAGACTAGTAAATAGCCACACAATATTGTTTGTCTGCCTGTTACCTTACCTGTCTACCTGTTATTATTGCAGAGTGCCTACCTAACCAAAGAATGGGCAGATAGAAGCATACAGTACATGCACTCTGGTCAGAGCAGTCATGGGTTCGCTGGCTGACAGGCCTGTCCAGCCAGGCAGAAGGACGCTCGGCGGTCTCCATGTTTTGGCTAATTCGAGCGCACCCTGCAACCTGTCACAGCTGCACCTGTTCACCAACACAACAGCCCTGATTAGGCTGCTTGTTCCAATCCCACCACACACATCCTCCCTGATTGCCACGACGACAGCTATAGAGTGCCGTTGTGGGGATGCGTTTCTCCCCAAGGCGTCACTGAGCTACCACACCGGCTGCTCTACTGCACCGACATGAAGCACAGTCCAGAGTAGGAAGGAGATAGTAAGGTCTCTGTGTTCTCACTACAGAGGCTTCTGAGACTCACAAGGCGGCCTCTGTTCACTTTGAAGATTACACAGATGAAATACACTTCTTTCACTTGCCTCCTCATCCTCCCCCTGCTCTCTCTCTCTCTCTCTCTCTCTGTGATGTCCTGCTTGGCGGTGCTGGTTTATGTTTGTTTTGCTGTGTGCCGGGGACCCATGCTGGGTCCTGCGTAAACAAGCGCTTAGCTGCAGGCCCATGGGGCCTGTGGAGGAGCCGCTAGCTGCTCCTTGACAACTCACCCGCACGAGGAGGCCCATAAGGGAAAGAGAACCAGCAACGTGTGTGTGCGTGTGTGTGTGTCCAAGCCTGTGTGTGAAAAGCACTTAAACTGCTGCATGTACTCACCACAATTAGAGTGGTCACTGATATGGTGTAGAACACTGAATCCCTCATTAGAGTCCAACAGGAGAGTCGTACAGCCTGGAAGTAGGGGTGGGGGAGTGGACAGAGAGAGAGAGAGAGAGAGTGAGAGTGAGGGGCCACATATTCACATCAGCATCCCTATGCACTGTCCAAATGCAGTAGATCCTCCACAGACCTGACAGCCTGGGCCTGATGCATGAAATAACCCTGTGTGATCCAGCAGAGGCAGTGGTGTGATATTGGCTGGGGATGGATGGGGGGAAGTCACTGTTTGTTGTCATCTCTCCAAGGTGACATAATCCATGAGCTGGAAAATCCCCTCACCTGAGCGCGTGTGTGTGAGTGGGTGAATGGGCTGACTCTGGTACTGTCATTTCCTAATGGTTTTCATTTCTGGTCCGCACTGTCACCAGCTGAATCCAGTGCTTATGCTTAACACATGTGTGGCCGTGCTTGTCCATCATGTGCTTATCCATCAGCTTAAGGCACAGTATACTTCACATGCTAACCCGAATGAGCACACACACACACACACACACCCACACGCACACACGTATGCACGCACGCACACACACACACACACAGGGACAGAGACAAACCCACAACATTCTGCAGAAACAATCTTAATATGATGAGATTAACCGCCTCTATCAGAATTTCCAGACACAAATTCCATTTTCTGGCACAAAATTCAGTTAAAAGGTTGTGACCACTCTTTTCTGCTAAATATATAGTATGCATGTGAGATTATCATTGAGTGTGGTGTGTGTTTGTGTGAGAGAAAGAGAGTGTGTGCGTGGAGTACTTGTGATTATTGATCCGAGTTCATTTGCATGACCTTGAAAAATCTAGACCAAACGACTGCAGCTGTTATTTTTGAAGATGAGCGGGAGTCATACATGTAGTCACTCCTCGTGCTACTCAACCCAAGCCATAGGTAAAAATCTGCAACACTGCGTTGCCATGACAACGCAGGAAACTGTCTCACGAAAGTGCGTGCTACTCAGCGCTAACATTGCCATTGTGCGTATGCGTCTCCAAGGGATCCTGTTGCCAAGAGCCACCTCTTTTCCAGTAAATCCTCTTTCTCTCTCTCTCTCTCTCTCTCTCTCTCATTCTGTGTCACTTCCTGTTGCCTTTCTGTGTGAGTATATGTGTGCATGTCTCTGTGTGTGTGTGTGTGTGTGTGTGTGTGTGTGTGTGTGTGTGTGTGTGTGTGTGTGTGTGTGTGTGTGTGTGCGTGTGTGTGTGTGTGTGTTTGTGTGTGTTGTGGATGAATGTGTGGGTATGTGCAAGTATGTGTGCTGTCTGAGTGGTGTGAGCTTGTGTGTGTCTGTGCATGCCTGTGTCTCTGTGAGGGTTCATGTGTTTCTCCACCTCACAATCACACTTGGTCTGACTGCTGTCAGATTACCAGCCCTCACTGTGCCTTTGTCAGATGGCGACTAAAGGGTAAAAGAGAAAAAAGAAAGAAGAAGAACAAAAAATAACAGAGACAAGAAAAAAAGAGCTGTATTTCTGAGGAAGTGGGAATGTGCATCTCAGTATCTCTCACTGGAACTGGTGCACAGATCTGATCAAAGAGAATGGGAGAAGCAGAGATTTCTCACCATAGCTAGTCCAAGGCCAATATTTCTTGTCCCAGGGCTGGGGGGAGCTCACCACTGCCCTTATCAAGATAGCTGATAATAAATGCTATGTTGAACCTAAGCCCTATCCTGGTCAGTAGCTCATGTACTTGCATAGAAGACATGACACCTGACATAAATGAGCATCTACCGACTCCTAGTGGAACTGTCTTGTTTGCTCTCTGTTTAAGGCAGTAAAACCCTTGAAGACCACTAAAACCATTAGGAAAAGTTGACCGATACTATAGTAGACCGAATCATAGTAGGTGAAACAAACCCAGTTTGAAACCAAATGGGACCTGATAGTAAATGGTGGTCGTCTAAACAGAATATATTCAGAGTGTTACAGCCTGTGGTTTCTATGAGAACTTGCTGATTTCTCCACTGAGGTCAACAACAAGTTACATAATTATGATGTAGCACAAAGGCATGTAATGCTGGATAATCAGCATTGATATATATGGTACAGTGCATCTTCTCTATGTTCTGCATAATTTTCAGATTCAAGCACACAGAGAACTCCCAGTGATTCTAATGACTTGCTGATTGCATAATTAGCATACAAACACACTATGCATATTTATCACACTTCCTCTTTTCGTTCGGCTCACTGTACTGCATGTTAATCCCCGAGGGAACTATCTCTTATTTTCTTCTGCTTCTTTGTTTGAAGCAGAAGTTATACAATGCCTTATATGGTCCTCCATAGAGAATTGTCCACCACTGTTGTTCACACTGTGGTGTGTTCTAACCATGATGCAGTCTTCGTATAAGTGACTGGAGATAGGGCATGTTTAGATTCTGTATGCCTGCAGTGAATTGATGATGGGTCAATTAAATGTTACAGAACGGTTATAACAATGATTATCATTTGGCTGTTGAATATGGCTGAAATTACCAGTAAAGCAGACAAATAAACAGATAGACAGATAGATAGATATATAGATAGATAGATAGATAGATAGATAGATAGATAGATAGATACTTTATTCATCCCGAGGGAAATTTTAGAGTAAAATCAATTCAAAGGTCTTGTAAAAGTGTCGAGTTGTATGAATTACCTGTCCAGCAAATATCCCACAGACGCCGATGATGCAGAGAACGTTGAAGACAGCAGAGCCCACGATGGTTCCCACCCCGACGTCACCCTTAGTAATAAACACCCCTGTACACAGAGGGGGGTGGTCAAGTCACGCTCCAACTCTCTCTCTTTCTGAACTATACAATCTGTATGCACAACCTTATGACAGAAGCACTTTGGCCATTTATTTCTAATGTAATCTTACAAGTCCAGTCAGGATGCTTTTGTCAGCGCCAATTCATATCAATAACCCTGTTATGAGGGGCTACATATTTCAGTTACAGTTTCAGTCACAGAATGATGCAATTACACACGCGCACACACAGAGAGAGAGAGAGAGAGAGAGAGAGAGAGAGAGAGAGAGAGAGAGAGAGAGAGAGAGAGAGAGAGAGAGAGAGAGAGAGAGAGAGAGAAAGAAGCAGACTAAACAGGGGGGGGAATATTACCAATGACAGAGGTGAAGAGCTCTGGGGCTGAACTTCCTGCTGCCATGAAGGTTGCTCCAGCAACATCCTCACTCAGATGCAATCGCTGCAGAGAGAGAGAGAGAGAGAGAGAGAGAGAGAGAGAGAGGATCAATGAGAGGAAAGTATGTCAAAGAAACAGTGGGAGAGACAGATATCAAGACAGCAGAGAGATGGATGGAATATTGCAAGAGGGGAGAAAAAAGAAACAAACATATAAAGAGAGAGAAATGACAAAACACAGAGAGAGAGAGAGAAAGGAGAGCAGGGAGTTTTTAATAAGTGAACTCTTCCAGCCAGCTATCAATCATATCAAACTGTACCCACTCTGACAGGGCACAGAATACTGATCAAGGTCAGTCCAGATTACTGTGTGCGCGTGTGTGCGTGTGTGTGTGTGTGTGTGTGTGTGTGTGTGTGTGTGTGTGTGTGTGTGTACATGAGACAAAGATATGGAAAAAGTAGTGTGCATGTATTTGTGCGTGTCTAAGGGTCATCTTAGTGCGCACTCTTACCTCACAGATTTTCTCCAGCGATGGAACAAAGTAGTCATCGCATACAATGGCCAGGGCGTAGAACATGTACATGGCCTTCAGAGAGAAGCACAGGCTGGTGTCAAACACACACAGTTATGGCATACAGCACATACACCAAGCACACACAAAACACCAAGCCACAAAACAAATTCAATGAAAGGAAATCAGAAACTGCAGTGTGTAGAATTCAGTAGGATTTCAGTTGTTTTGGTAGCACTATTATGTTCGCTGCAATGCCCTTCTACTTGTGTTTTGCTGCACTGAAGTACAAAGTGGTTATTACAACAGAGTCTGAACATGGGCCAAACCTTGCTATTTACCATGCTAACCTTGGTGGCTATCTGGGCAACACTGAGAGCATTGTGTCAAAATGGTTTCTTTACACTCTGTAGCTGTTTCTAGGTAATTTTTGAACACTTCAAAATAAATATATAGACATAGCCTCTTAAAGCAGACATGACTGTTGTGCGGTAGGGGCATGTTGGGTGAAATTACCCAGACAGTCTGACCCTTAGAGGCTTGAGCCAAATGAAAACTTGATTGTCTGTAGAGAGATGAGAATATTAACCTCTTTACAGAGATGGGATTGTGTGTGGCCGAGTTTGGGCAAGCCGTAAGAAGGGTTAAAGCAGAAATGGAAGTCTGTGGTGTCGCTGTGTAGCAGGCATGCGTATCCTCCTAAGCTGCCGTTTGTGTCCTCCATGCTATCTGTATGCTTGGCTCGACTGGACAGCCCTGCAGATTCTAAGAAAGTTACTTAATGACTGGGAAATGCCTCTTGCAGTGTGTGTGTGTGTGTGTGTGTGTGTGTGTGTGTGTGTGTGTGTGTGTGTGTGTGTGTGTGATTGCATGTGTATTCGGTTTGTGTGTGTGTGTGTGTGTGTAGAAAGGATTAGCCTTGAGAACATGGGAACATCTGGTAGTCTCTGATAGTGTGGTCAGTGGGGTGTGAATGGTGTGAATCTGGCCTGGGCAGCAGCTATCTCCGGGTGAGAACGGCTGAGCACCAGATACGCAATCGACACACACTCGCGCACACACACACACACACACACACACACACACACACACACACACACACACACACACACACACACAAACATAAACAGAGAAAATAGCCATCAACATTGTGGATTGCACAATCTGAGCCAGTGTTCAAGGATTCAACACTACTATCTATCATACAGGAATAGATTTTTTTTACCTCTGTCTTGACTACCTCAAATAACTCTCTAAAATGTGTGGAGATAATAATAATAAGCTTTATTTGTATAGCACCTTTCATACACAGAATGCAGCTCAAAGTGCTTTACATTTGAAGCATGTAACACAATAATAGTCAGTCAGTCATTATCAATCACTTTTCTTCATTGCTAGGGGCCGTTTATGATCCACTCAGCAACATATCAAAAATATAGAAAATGACATGTCATAAGACTGGCAGCCTTAACTCTCTTACCCCCCACACGCACGCCATATGGCAACTGTGGCAAGGAAAAACTCCCATATTCCAGGAAGAAACCTTGAGCAGAACCTGACTTAATAGGGGGAGCCCATCTGCTTCTGGCTGGCTGCGCCCTCCAATAGCAGCAGATGTAGAATAATCTGAAAAAGTAGTCTACAGGATAAGATGAGTTAACTAAAAGCTTTCCTGTACAGGTATGTTTTCAGATCTTTTTTAAAAATATTTACTGAACTCGCCTGCTTGATGTACAGAGGCAGGGTGTTCCATAGTTTGGGGGCATAATGGATAAAAGCAGCTTCTCCACTTTGTTTGTGGAGCACTTTGGGTACGATCAAAAGATTAGAATTGGATGATCTAAGTTTCCTTTGTGGTTGATAAGATATTAAAAGCTCAGAGATATATGAAGGTGCTATGCCATTCAGAGCTTTGTAAGTAATTAACATAACCTTAAAATCAATTCTTTAGGAAATAGGGAGCCAGTGCAGTTCAGCCAACACAGGGGTGATGTGTTCTCTCTTCTTAGTCTAGTCTAGTCTAGTTAAAAGTCTAGCCGCAGAGTTCTGTATGAGTGCCAATTTCTTTAGATGTTTTTTGGGAAGACCAGTGAAAAGTGCATTGCAGTAGTCTAACCTGCTAGTGATAAAGGCGTGAATTAGTTTTTCTGCATCCTGTTGAGTTAAAAAGGGCCGCACTTTGGCAATGTTTCTCAAGTGGAAATAGGCTGTCTGAGTAACTTTACTGATATGGGGCTTAAAACTTAACTCTGCATCTAAGATGACACCGAGGCTTGTTACTTTTGGTTTGACCTGGTGCGCCAAATTCCCCAGATTACTAAGAACAATATCTCGCTTTAGTTTTGGTCCAACCAAAAGTACCTCTGTTTTGTCATCATTTAGTTTCAAAAAATGTTTGCTCATCCACTGATTAATGGAGGTTAGGCATGCAGTGAGGGAGCAAAGGCCATCTGGGTTAGTTGGCTCCACAGAAATATACAATTGGGTATCATCTGCGTAGCTGTGGAAGTTTACATTATGCTGACTTATGACGTTTCCCAATGGAAGCATATATAGGGAAAATAGCAGGGGACCAAGGCAGCTCCCCTGGGCCACACCAAAAGGCAAGTCATGTTTTTCAGATACATGATCTCCTAGACTGATATAAAAATCTCTGCCAGTAATAGTAAAACCAGTATAGAGCATTATCAGAGAGACCCACCCACTTCGCAAGGCGGTGAATTAGGATGCTATGATCAATGGTTTCAAATGCCGCACTCAAATCCAGAAGAATAAGGATTGAGACTTTGTTTGAGTCAGTAGCCAGTCTGAGATCATTGACTATTTTTACTATAGCCGTTTCTATGCTGTGATTTGATCTAAAACCTGATTGGAATTTTTCAAGGATACTGTTTTCGTTGAGGAAGGTATTTAACTGATTACAAACAACTTTTTCAAGTACTTTGCTCAGGAACGGTAGATTTGATATAGGCCTGTAGTTGCTTGGTATGGTCAAGATTTGACTTTTTGCTAAAGGACCTTAATTTTGGGGGGCTGTTTTTGGGTGTACTATCAAACATATTACTTGTGTTACCAATAGCCTCCCTTATAGAAATGACTTTGTTTTTGAAGAAGTCTGCGAATTCTTCGCATCTTAGAAAGGATGCCTGACTGAGTGTATCAAAAGGTGTTTGATGCAATAGCCTATCAATGGTAGAGAACAATACCTTAGAGTTTACACTGTTTACAGCAATTACCTTAGAGAAGTGGTTCCTTCTCTCATTCCGAATAGCTCTATTATAATTTGCTATTTTTTCTTTTAGAATGGCACGGTGAACCTGTAACTTAGTTTTTCTCCATGTTCTCTCAGCTTTTCTACATGATCTTTTTAGATCATGGATATTTTCGTTCATCCAAGGTGTCAGTTTGCTACAGGGCCTTTTTTTAGTCTTTAAGGGTGCCACTCTGTCAAGCAGAGCGCCTAATTCACGATTGAGAGCCTCTACCATTTGATCAATGGGATGATGTAAAATATCGAAATTTATGGAGTCTATAAGAGCTATGAACTGCTGTTCTGCTCTAATGTCCAAGAGTCGCGATTTGATTGCAATTTCGGGATGAATTTTTGGAGTATGTAGTACTACATTAAAAGATACACAATAATGATCAGACATATTTATATCATTTACTGATAAGTCTGTGACTTCTATCCCTCTAGAAATGACTAGATCGAGGGTGTTACCAAGGTTGTGGGTGGGTCCTGTAATGCTGCTTTAGCTCTAAACTGTCCAACACATTAAGGAACTTACTGGCTTTAGCATCAGTTGTCTTATTGACATGAATATTAAAGTCGCCATTTACAATTAACCGATCATAGCTAGTGATGATGATCGACATAAGTTCAGAAAACTGGTCAAGAAAGCCAGTCCATAGTTTAGGAGGGCGGTATAAGGTTAATAGAAGTAGGCCTACAGCTGGGTCAGCCTTCAGAGTGAGGGCAATATACTCAAAGGAAGCGAATTCGCCAAGTTGACTCTAGTGCATATACATGCGGCTTTTGTGTGTGTGTGTGTGTGTGTGTGTGTGTGTGTGTGTGTGTGTGTGTGTCAAAAATGTGTGTGCCAGGACAAATGTCTCATCTGTCCCTGACACACACATACACACACACACTGTATTCGCCATGTCTAGAGTGGAGTGGAGTGGCTAGCTGAAAGCCTGGTTATCGTTAGCTTGCCCCATTTCCTGCTAACTATCCACATTGAGCCACCAATGGCTTCCGTCTTCTGAGCCAGTCCACATACATAACAGACCACATTGCAATATGCCGGTGACAGCCACTGTGTGCGCGGGGGGATTTGGTTTCCAGCAGTAATTGTCTCGGCCACGGTATCCCTGAGAGGATTGGAAGGCCATCTAAATAATGCCCCTGTAATGCTGGCAACCATCTGGAAAATCGCCAGGGCTCTGCTGGTGGGAAGGGTGCCAGTGATTTGGGCACCATGATGGAACACCTTCTGTCGGGGCATGAGTAAACAAAACGACTATGCGACGGATCAGCATTCATTCTCAACAAGATGTTCAAAACCAATGCCACCGCTGGTCTGCTCTGGTACTGCAATAACAGTAAGCCTAATACCCTATGTAGTGTATTAGTTATGTATAACCACATTTAAATGGAGATTAGCCTGACGAGCCAGACCCACATTAAAATGTAGGGTCTGGGCACTCACCGTTCGCAGTGCGGAGATAGGAGTAGGCCTAAAACTAACACTAAATGTTTTCTGCAAAAGATACAACAGAAAAAGTTGTAAACATAAAAAGAAACATAGTCCAGTCCATACAACTTCATTTTAATTTCAAAAGAAATACTGGACTATGTTTTTTTTTTTTTTTTTTTAAACGGCGACGAAATTGTGAATGACATGATTTGGATGTCAACTCAACGTATGTACTCCCAATCATCCGTAAATTGATCTAAAGTGCATTTTACTCCGGATAATTCCTTTAAGGCTTTGCCCTCACTGTACGTGAACTATAAAGAACAACTGAACAGCTGTGAGTGAATTCTGTTTGAATGTGGTCATTTTTCAGAATCAACATGTAGGCCTTCTGTGATATGTAGCATATTGCGGTCCCTATTGTGATAGTATTGTGAGGTTGCAGGCAATACCCAGCCCTACATTGGAATAAATTGTTCAATCTATACTTCCTTCTTCGCTAAACTGAACTGCAAACAATATAGATTAATGCCATTTACATAAACAAGTGATCTACCTAATTTTGACAAGAACTGGATGAACCAAACCACAAAGGTCAGCCCAAATCACTTGAACTTGAGTGATAAGGGTGAGTGATTAAGTAATATGTGATAAGATAAGACTCTTTCCACTGACCTGACAATTGTGTCCAAGTTAAACAGTGAGGTCACTGAACTTTGCTTAGAGATTAATGCATAAAACACGCCCGTGTTGTTTACCCATAGTTGAGCTGAGTGCTGCTCCGTTCTGCTAACAGGAGAAAGTACTTACTGCCGGGCCTGAACTAAATACAACTGGCAACAGTGCTGACAGGAGGAGCATGCCCATGCTCTGTCGCTTAGGCTGGGCCAGAGTCCGAACTCCTGACCAGCACTTTCCTTTCTCCTCTCTCCACCCATTTCATGCCATGCTAGTCTATACTATGGTATGCTATGCTGCTACAGTACGTAACACTTACACAATAACAACCTGGACTGTGTCCCAGCAACCATTTGTTTGACGCTGATGCTTGGCCAAGCTAGTGTAAATGGAGGAGGAGAAGCAGGAAAAAAAGGAGAGAGAGAGAGAGAGAGAGAAAAAGAGACTGTGTATGTCTATGACAACAAAAGGGAGAATGAGGGGAGAACTCTAGGGCTTGCTCTCAAAAGCAACATCATCATATAACTCAACACAGTTCAGTACCTTCAGCTCTTAAGGCTATGCTGTCAAAAACTCAAAAGCTCTTATTCCAAACAATACATCTCCTCCTCTCCACAATCCAACCCCGTATCACAGGCCAAACACACATTCAAAAGACAGACTCTGGAGAGTGAAAAACAATTTTTGGTGCAGAGGGGGCAGCAATGGGATGTGTCGTGCTTGCAGTGTCCGTGTGTGTGTCTGTGCTCGTGTGTGAATTAAACTAATATGAGTGCTGGTTGGTACACGTCCCACGCTATAGACGATGAAAAAAACAAAACAAATTAGTCTTTTATCTAACAATTTACCTGACCATACATGACAACTTCAGTTTTCTTATATATATATATATAGAGAGAGAGATAGAGATAGATATAGTGCTTTATTTATTCATATGGCAGTAAGATGTACTAGTTCCAAAGTGCTGAAAATGACCAGCAAAGGCACACTCAGTTCCTCCAGAACAAAAACACAAAAAAACAGGCATTTTCTTGAAGAGCCTATAAACTGTGACATGGCCCCCTCAGAAGAGAGGGCGGGCGCTGATTGTGTTATGTGTCCATGATGAATTAGGACAAATGAAAAAACAGAAATCGTTCCAGCGTTTGCATGCTCCTGTTGCACTCTGGCTGGAGGAGAGGCAAACTGCATCTGATGCTACAGGGTTATGCCGGGTTACGAGACATTACACGCCTCACTTGGACTGCGGATAGCTCTGATAGAGGAGCGTGAAAAAAAAGCATCTGCTTCATTTAAAATCCATCAATCTTACTCTGTGCACACACACATACACACAGAGAGAGAGAGAGGGAGCCACATGACTGACCTCCTCCAGCTAGGACAGGCCTGTTATGAGGGGCTGCCTGGGCTGTGGCTGTGTGTGTGTGTGTGTGTGTGCCTCTTTGGGCCCCTCTCCTCCCTAAACAATAAAGCCGTCTGGCCTCAGGAGTGACCTCAGCTCTACAGCGACTGACTGCCATCATTGCCTCCCTCTCTCTCCACTACTTTAACAGAGAACGCCGCAGCACAGAAACGGCTAAGGAGTGTTAACACAGATGCAATGGAGAGAAAACAAGCAACATGATTTAAGATATTGGTGTATACTATGTGCGTGTGTATATATACTGTATACTGTAGGTGGATATAGATAGATAGATAGATAGATAGATAGATAGATAGATAGATAGATAGATAGATAGATAGATATACTGATCATTGGTGTAATATAGTTGCATGATGAGGTTTTTGTATGTATGTATGCATGGGTATGTGCATGTGTGATTAGAGCGGGATACTCACACATAGAACATGTAGTGCAACAGCTCCCTCAACCCTCTCCTTGTGGGTGAAAAGGTCGCTGGGAAATTCATGAAGAGCTGTGGAGGAAACAAGTGCATGCACCATTAGACACGGCCTTGTGCTCATACCACATAAATCCACAAACACACACACAGATACACACATAAGCACAACTCATGGAACAGGTGTGTTTACACACAAAAGTGCAAGCACACGCGCACACACGCACGCACTCACACACTACGGACCTTCATACACGTGACTGGGAGAGGACCTCGTTCTCCTTCTGAAGTGCTTTCTAATTAGAGGTCTACATAAAACAAGCATTGCTATCTCCAGAGGATACCTACCGATCACGATTCCAACTCATCACTGCTTTAATGAAACACTGAAAAGCCATTCAGGAGCAGCTGCAGTAACATAACCAACCACCCCTCCTCCTCATTACACTTTAATATCTTCAGTCCACATTATGATTTCATTGGTGTTGACTGGTATACTGCTGTTGTCCATTAACAAATCCACACAACTGTTGGAGAAAACTCTCTCTTTTTGTACTCTTTTAATGACTGCTATTCTCGACAGGTAACACTGTATCCAAACAGACATGCTAATATATCAACTTTGAACTTAAATTTGTTTGGAAAAGCAGGGAGAAAGGTTCCTGGGAGTCTTCTTGGTGGTTTGTGTGTGTGTGTGTGTGTGTGTGTGTGTGTGTGTGTGTGTGTGTGGGTGTGTGTCTGTGTCTGAGTGAGTGTGTGCGTTGGGGGCAAAAATTCAACGGTACCTTCTATGGCAGTGCATCTGCTCCTGCAGTGTTTTTTTATTATTATTAGTAGTAGTAGTAGTAGTAGTAGTAGTAGTAGTAGTAGTAGTAGTAGTAGTAGTAGTAGTAGAGAAAAACATACTCCAGCATCTGGGTTGCTGTGTGCAGACGAGAGACAGCCTGACCAGGAGCGCTCTACTCAAGCAGCAGCGCAGAACCGAGCCTGCTGCCTCTCTCTTCCACTCCAGCACTCAAGCAGGCCATTGTGCACAAGCCAGTGAGCATGGGGAGACAGCGATGCAGAGAGGGAGTGAGTGAGTGAGTGAGAAAGAGTGAGAGAGACAGAAGGAAAGACTTAGCCAGACAGACAGGAGAGAGACTGAACAAATCAGCCAGCCAGACACTGAAAGAGAGATAGGGAGCAAAAAAGATAGATAGAGCGAGAGCGAGAATGCGAGCGTCAGCTGTGAGATTGCTGGAGTGTTAAAATCACTCTCGTTCCCGCACTCGGCGCCCATTGGCGTGACGTCACCGTGTGAGTGGGCGCCGCCAGCGAATCTGGGGCTGGAGCGGATCAGGCCAGGGTCAGGTGGGAACAGAATGGGTCAGGCTGGCAGAGGCCGCAGCAGCAGCAGCAACAGCAGCACCTGAACTAAGCAAACCGGACACAGCCGGAAACCGGGGCCAATCAGCAGAAAATAATTTGCTTCCAGGCAGCAAAGAATCCGCCGCACAGAGGCTAGAGTAATTTATATATAATAATGCTCATAAAGACTTGTGTGTGTGTGTGTGTGTGTGTGTGTGTGTGTGTGAACAAGGTTATGACAGAAAAAGTATAATTTGTCTCTCAGCAAAATATACTGTAATTTAAACTCATTAAACAGAAACGCCATCACTGTCTTTGGGCATCCCAATGTGTGAAGAGTCCCTCCAAGAAGTTGACAACAAGAAAGCCAATTAGATGACTGAACACAGCTGAAGGCACCCATGGGAAGGCAAGGGGGAGGAACTCAGAGATAAAAAGCAGTAACTGACCATCAGAAATGACCATGAAAGATAAACTAGCCTAAACATCAATAATCTTTTAAAAGCACACACACACACACACACAAACAGACACACACACACACACGTATATTTATATCCATTTTAGCACTTTTTCCACTTAAACTCTTGTGTGCCTTTTGTCCCCGAGCGCAGTGGAGACTCTGACATCAGCCACGGATGTGGACCGTCGAGTGCGATTACAGCACGCCTCACTCGCCGCACGCTCCCCCGCGGCCAAAGGTGCGTGCCCGACCCCTGGCTGCCCGACCTCGGCGCCTCTGTGTCAGGTCGGATTGGGCTGCCGTCACTCTCATTAGGTGGAGCACTTAGAGGCCGCGCCTGCACCCCTGCTCTGAGTGGGACCTCGCGAAAAAAAAAAAAAAAACAAACATCGCTTAGCTGATTATTGCCAGCAGACCAACGAAAAAGCCACCGGTTCTAAACAAAAAAAAGGGCCTGAGCCAGATTTGTAGGTCTATTTTTAACAAAGCCCCCAAAAACAATAACCCCTGTGTCGCTGTGTTGGCCAGTGGTTCTCCCACCACATTCAAAGCCCAGCGACGAGACAGGAGCTTCATTAGCGGGAGGGAGAGTCGAGGGTCGGGGGGGACCTGTTCTCAAAACCCCTCTCGTTCCCTTCGTTGTCAGCTCTCATTTGAGGCCGCGGTTTGTTGGCACATGGGGCCCCCAGTGTGTATTCATTCACAAGAGGTCCAAATTAACCTCGTTTCGGCACACAAATACCGCGGGACACAGAGAAGCCAAACAAACTTTCGTCACGACGGCAGCGGCAATTAACTGATCAACAACAATCGCAACAACAGCTCAGCAGTGGTTTGGGGGGTCTTTGAGCCGAGCGAAAAAAGAACAAGAGAGCGAGAGTGAAAAAAGGGAGCAGGAGAGAGTGAGAGGGTGGAAAAAAAACAAAGAGAAGAGAGAGAGAGAGAGAGAGAGAGAGAAGAGAGAGAGAGAGAGAGAGAGAGAGAGAGAGAGAGAGAGAGAGAGAGAGAGAGAGAGAGTGTGTGCATGTGTGCGTGTGTGTCTAGGGGTGGGGGGGTTTGGGAGGGATAAAGGAGTGAAAGAGCTTTTCACATACAGACTGCAGAAAATGTGGATACACACACACACACACACACACACAGAGACAAATACAAATACAAATTCACACAGCCATCGTCAGAATGCCTCTGTACAGCCACATAAAGTGGCGGTGGAGTAGAGCGGATTGGAGCGTCAGAGAGACAGAGAGCCCTGTGGGAAGGACGCACTCTTCAGGCCTCGCTCACTCGCGCTGTCCACATACATTAGGTGCTGCCGGCCCACACTGCATCTATGCACATATACAGCCTGGCTATATATAGTCCTCTTACACATCTGAGGACACAGAGACCAGGAGCCACAACGTCAACAAACCACAATGGCCTCAGCTCACTCTGGGGTCCTTCATGTCCCAAGCTGTCAGAACACTCCGTCGCCTGGGAGACGGGGCAGTTCTGCTGTTTGACACCGAGCCCCAAGAGTCCGCATTCGTCACGGACATACAGATGGAATGGGACGGACGGAGAAGCGCTGTGGGGGGAATTGGACGCGGCTCTCCTCCTCCGTCTTCCTGTCCAAGCCTGGTCTGTGGCCCTCATCTGGTGTCCATTAACCCTAATGCTCACAATTATATAGTTTCCGTTGTCAAGACAAACAGTCTCCCCCCCATCCGACACGTAGGGTAAGCTAGGCATGTGTGTGTGTTCATGTAGTGCCACAGGACATTTACACACTTGCATCCACCTGATGAAAGACTCCACAGTAGTAAAACGTGATTTTTACATTTTCAAATGTGTTAACACACACACACAAAAGCCAACAGTCCTTTCCTGCTTGACTATGGTGCATCAACACCTCCACAAACTCCATCAGCAGCTCGAGACACTCTTGCCTTGGGGGCAGACCAGCCCAAATTTACACACACAACCTTCAGCCAGCACAGAATCAGACCAGTCTAAACACACAAACCACAGCTCCAGCATTCGACCTGTAGTCCGTCAGAGGTCATTGCCACTGTCCAGTACACAGACAGCAGGGGACACGAAGGGGATGAACTGTATAGCTACACTTTGTCATAGTGGGCACATTTGAGCAGAGTACGGTCATCTGTGAAACTTAGGGGCCGTTTATACGACAACGATTGCGAAGGATGACAACAAAATATTTGATCATAAGTGCCTTTCGTTTACACGGCGACCCTGCCATCGGGGCTTGAAGACGCAAAAATCTGAAGACTCCTTCCAGAGTGTAGAGTTTTGAAGACGACCCGGGTTGTGTCTCCGTCTAAACGGCTAAACCAAAGATCCTTACCTCTCTGGCTAAACTGTCAAATTAGAATGTCTGCGCGTGACATACCGGGGTTCTATCACACCACCACCCAGCGGTCTGGAATGCATATCCAATCGAATATCACATACTCTTGCGTCTTCATATAAACAAAGATTTCCCCCTGAGAATGCTCGTCTAAACGCGAATAAAAAAATGAAGACGAGACGCCACTTCTGCGTCTTCTCTTTTCATCGTCACCGTATCAACGTAGCCTAGTCTTTTGCATTTACCAGTTTACCCTGTGAGTTCCACTGAGGAAGTCAGTAGATCCCTAAAGATTCAGCATGAGTCAGCATTCCACTCTGGGACATTCTGAAAATCCCATTTAAAAGAGCAGGGAAACAGAAACACCTGTCAGGATACTTAAAACAGATACTGAGAGACAGAGACAGGTGGGAATGCATGTTATGAAGGGACCTTGGATACGAGTAATTTTTGTGTAGCTCACTGCATCGCCCAACAACCCAAAGTGAAAGCGATGCAAGCAGACCTGCCACTGAAGCTTTTTTTGAACGGGCATCACTCTTGAAGTGTATGTATTTTTTATTTGAAAGCCACTATGCTAAAACCCGCCGTGGACACTGTGTGTGTGTGTGTGTGTTTGTGTGCATGTGTACTCCAGGAAAGAACAGAGTCGTGACTCTGTGTCGGCGGTGCCCACTGCTGATGCTCTCTGAAGGTTGCCAGATGAGATGAGCTGTCTGAAGTGTTTGTCTCAGAGACAAACAACAGGATGTGGATCGAAGGACAGGCTGGAATCACAGGCTACTCACACTACACACTACTGCAAACTACAGAGAGATACACGTCAAACTGTTCGCTCATTAGTAAACGCACTTAGTGCAATATCACTGATTGGCATGATATGTAATCAGACAGTACTGTCTGGCTGTTGTTTGATAGTTTAAAACAAGGCTTCTGTCTTTGACAGAAAAGGAATTCTGATTAAATAACTCGATCTTCCAATTCAAATTAATCTCTTCCTGTCATGTAGACAGCTAGAGAGAGGGAGATGTTTGTTGCCAAAAATGCCAGCTCGAAATGGTGTGTATAAAACTTTATTGCAAATACTGAGAAAACAGGTTTATCGAAAACGTGCGGACAGTCTTGTTCATTTCTTTTCTTTTTAGACAATCCTCTTAACAAATGTTTATGTAGATACAGATCAGCAACAACTGATTAATACTTCATTAATACATTTTACAGTGGTAATTGAAGCAGTTGCAATAATATCTGAAACCTGAAATCTATGTTTTTACAATGTACTTTTCAAAGATAAAATAAAAAACGATATTGTGTAACTGGTTGAGCGGTAACACTATTCTGTGAAATGCGCTGTAGAATTTTGCAGCCTGCAATGATGTTTCGGTTCTTACAGGAAAATGGACAAAAACAATATGAGTGCTTCAGTGTTGATTGCATCATATTTTGACCCTTTGAATACACATAATCTCTGCAAATTCTACAAGTAAGTGGATGCTGATAGCATTGCTTTACATACAGCATATATGCTCATTTTATCTCTCCAAAAACCTGCCCCTCCGTTCCCTCGGATGCTTAAATCCTTCCTCCTAAGTCGACTTTCCCTAGATAAGCTCCTTTTAAAGACATGTTGTTTTCAATGCTCCATACATTAACAGGACAAACATAATCTCTGCAAACAGAGCTTTGTAGAACTGTGTGCACATACTTGGAAATAAATACTGCAACCGCCCCCCCCCCCCCCCCCCCCACACACACACACATACACACACTTTAAACAGAGTGTATGCTACATAACAAAACAATATCATTCCCTTCAAAGACATGACATGGCATGTGAGCCTTGCTAGGTTTTCTCTTGTCTTTAATATTGACCAGATTCAACATGCTCCTTTGCCAGATGCACTGCACTGAGGAGATTTATTGACAAGAATAACCACAAGACATAGATAAGATGGAATTGCTCGGACCTTCCCTTACCTACTGTGGCATGTTTATATACAGTCCATGTCTGAAAATACTGAAATACAGATCATAGTTTTTTTCTATGTGTCAAGGCAAGATGCTAGTGTATTCTATGATGCCCAATAAGATGGGTGGCACATGCCAGCTCAGCTTTAGTGCTGGGCCCTCCTTGTGTATGTTATGCGTGACCCCTTTGCGATGATGTCATACTCAGTTACAGTTCCACGTAACCATCCTCCTCTCCGGAGTGGCAGGCTGCGCTGAAATAAAAACCTCGGCCATTGTCTGCTCTGCCATAGGTTAAGCCTCTTACATAACACAGGCCAGGCACAATGGCCAAGGACCATAGGAGAGATCCCTTGGTAAACACCAACTCCACTGTGACAGTCTCATATTCGGATTCTCAATAGAAATATCTTTGCATGAAGCAATGCAAAGTATTTGAAGCAATATTTAAAAAGTTATCGAAAAGGATTTCCATTGAGCATCTCATGCCATGAAAATAAACAAACAATAATAAATAAACCATTTTGTCCATGCAGTCATGTGCCCCCCAACCCAACCATACAACACTGTCACAAGGTTTCTGCAATGTCACTCTGAAAGTAAAAAGGAGGGAAAAAAACATTTATAGCATATAAATAGCATAAAGGTGGTTTAGCCTGAATTGGGTAGTTACACAATTAGGGTGAGAGCTTTGTTTCCCATAGCTAAAAATTAAACTTCTTGAAATATCAATATTTATGTTTCTTGTTTTGTTTATTCTACATTTGTTGAAGGATAAAAATGCATGGTTGTCGTTATGATTCTTAGATATGTATACTTCTAGTGCTTTAGGTGTGTTGGGTTAAGTAAGTGGTTTCATCAAACTGGACCTTTTATAGTATTGCAATATGTAATATGCTTTATAGCAATTTGTGTTGGAGGTGATAAAGACTTGACATAGATTGTTGGTAGGTTGTTACTAAAGCAATTCCTCGCATGCTTGACAGAAATGTGGCCTAAATGACAAATGCGTTCATTTCATTTCATTCAATCCTTTTATTATTTTTTGACAAAATAATTGTAACGCATCACAGAATGTTCTAGTGTGATCCAGTTTTTTACCCAGAGGAAAGTTTTGTAAATATGATGTGTTGAAGTGGTGTAGTTTAGTGTAGTTTAAGACAAGTCCGTTTCAGGATATAAATGACAGAAACATTGCCAATTGTCTATGTGCTGTGAAGTCTGATCATTAGTAGTCACATACAATTATTCAACTTAATCACTTAATATTATTTTGAGGTACACATACCTATATGTGGATAATGTCTAGCACTTGATTGCCTGATTGTGAAACTACCCAATCAATCATTGTTTCATACCATGACACGCCCACCAGCAGGTGTCCGTCAACTTTCCCCATCAATATAACTTTCATTTCAGCTCACCTTCTCCTGTGACTCTCCTTGTCATTTGGGGCTTCGAGGAGTGACATCCAATCAGTATTTCCTATAGCCTCCTAATTGGTATAAAACTGATGTTGTCATCAGAGGAGGGAAGGGAGACGTGGTGAGATGGGGCAATGTGTGTCATTTACATTCAGTCCTGTGTCTGGCCTCTCTCTCTCTCTCTCTCTCTCTCTCTCTCTCTCTCTCTCTCTCTCTCTCTCTCTCTCTAGTGATTGCATCTGAGTGAGGATGTTGCTGGAGCAACCTTCATGGCATCCATGTGATGTTTCTTTTTAACTTGTAATATAACTTGTATGTGTTTTAACACAAAAGCGGGATAGGGGGCAGCAGGATATGTTATGGTATAAGTTACCATGGCGATTTATTCTGTGGAGCTAGCCTGCTCCAGACCAGGCTAAGTTCCAGGATCTATTTAATCTCATCTCTTATCTCAGTCAGCAGTCACCACAAACGGAAACCAATAGTTATACCACTGCCCACTACACATTGTTATCACATATACCTAGACCCACTGTCATTATTTAAACGTTTGTGATCATTAATTAACTTTTACATACTCGCCATTCCCGACCTGTCACGCGACAATGTGACGTCACAGGAGTGCCTAACCATTTCACGCGTGGTGGTCGCGGCACTAGTTGCAATATTCTCCTAAACAGAGGTGTTGCTGTTTGTTGCTGTTGTGAAAAGGCTATCGCTACCTACTTCACACCGTAGAAGAAGCAATGAAGCCGCTCTAGTTGCCATGGTGAATCAGTGAATCTGTGATCGGTGGCGGGGTCTATTTGAGGGAGCCGTGAGCGCGCACTTATCCAGGATAGGTTTCACCTGGCTTGATGAATCCGTGTCTGCTCATCCTGGCTTGCTCGTTGTGCAACCAATTAAGCCTGTGCGCTCTTGTTTTGGATTCATTGAGCGCAGCTTAATTATGCTGTCTTAATTCTGCTTTTGTGCAATAGGCCCCAGATATTGTTTCAATAAAGGAGTGTTAAGTCTCTCCCTCTCTCTCTCTCTCTCACACACCATCTCCAGCAGGCGCTCTACTCTCTCTCCACTCTACTCTCCACTCTACTCTCCACTCTACTCTCTCTACACTCTACTCTCCACTCTACTCTCTCTACACTCTACTCTCTCTACACTCTACTCTCTCTACACTCTACTCTCTCTCCACTCTACTCTCCACTCTACTCTCTCTCCACTCTACTCTCCACTCTACTCTCTCTACACTCTACTCTCCACTCTACTCTCTCTACACTCTACTCTCCACTCTACTCTCTCTACACTCTACTCTCTCTACACTCTACTCTCCACTCTACTCTCTCTACACTCTACTCTCTCTACACTCTACTCTCTCTCCACTCTACTCTCTCTCCACTCTACTCTCCACTCTACTCTCTCTACACTCTACTCTCCACTCTACTCTCTCTACACTCTACTCTCTCTACACTCTACTCTCTCTCCACTCTACTCTCCACTCTACTCTCTCTACACTCTACTCTCTCTACACTCTACTCTCCACTCTACTCTCTCTCCACTCTACTCTCTCCTCTCTCTACACTCTACTCTCTCTACACTCTACTCTACACTCTACTCTCTCTACACTCTACTCTCCACTCTACTCTCTCTACACTCTACTCTCTCTACACTCTACTCTCTCTACACTCTACTCTCTCTACACTCTACTCTCTCTACACTCTACTCTCCACTCTACTCTCTCTACACTCTACTCTCTCTACACTCTACTCTCCACTCTACTCTCTCTACACTCTACTCTCTCTACACTCTACTCTCTCTACACTCTACTCTCCACTCTACTCTCTCTACACTCTACTCTCTCTACACTCTACTCTCTCTACACTCTACTCTCTCTACACTCTACTCTCTCTACACTCTACTCTCTCTACAACTCTACTCTCTCTACAACTCTACTCTCTCTCCACTCTACTCTCTCTACAACTCTACTCTCTCTCCACTCTACTCTCTCTCCACTCTACTCTCTCTACAACTCTACTCTCTCTCCACTCTACTCTCTCAAGCTCAGAGATGAATCACACTGTATTTTGCTGAGGTCAACCCCTAACCATTTTCATCATTTTCCATTCTTTCCATCATTTTCCATTCCTTTTTCTCTTGTTTTTCTTTCTTTCTCTTTCCCTCTATCCCCCTCTCTCTTTCTCTCTCACATCCTCAATTTTCCTCTAATAACTAAGGACAACAACAACAACAAAAAATCAGCGGCGCTAACTGGCGACCTGACGGGCAGCAGGCATAAGGGGACACTCGCAGCAGTTAATTAGTGGCACAATTTGCACTCGTCCAATGCGGCCCTCTTTGTTTCTCCGATGCGCTACATGACTGCTCATCCATGGGCTTGCATGTGGTGCCCAATCAAGGTTAAGATTCAATTAGCGCCCCGGACTCTCTCTCTCTCTCTCTCTTTCTCCCCTCCAAGTGCCCACATTCTGTCATGGAAGAGGAGCAGGCTACACCACTGCTGGACTGAACTGGGCGCTTTGATTGCAGCACATTTCATTTCATTACACAGTAGCCCTAGAGATCGAGAGAGAGAGAACATCTGACACAATATGTGACAAGAGCAGAGTACTTGGATGACTCTTTATACTTTAATATCATACCCACACGCACCACATTACATAGTTGAACACACACACACACGCACACGCAAACACGCACACATACATATGTTGTTATGATAAGTGCGTTTCCACACACAGAAACAGAGAATAGAAAAAAACTGAGCACACATGCTTTTGCACTCAGCTGCACCCCCGCACATCTCCGGCCAGCACAGCACACAGAAGGTAAAAAGGAACATGGATGAGTGCATCTGGTGACACGCAATCGCTGCACTCTCAAATCCTCACCCCACCCCCACCCCCCAAGCCGCGCATCTCTTAAATCAAGGCTGGATCAAGCAGGATTGACCTGCCCTTGGGCAGCCAAAGTCGGCAAGGCAAGCGAGGTGGTCTTCTCCCGGTCCCTTACATAAGCGGGCAAATATTACATCATTTGGCGTTTGCTCTGCGATACGTACTAATCCTATGCATCATTAAAAGGAGCTTCAGGAGATGAGGCTTTTTAAGAACAATGCAGAACAGAAAAAAAAAAACCCTGTAGCTACCGTAGTAGCACTAATCTACCTTTCACCCACCACACCACCGCTAAGCGCAGAGCTCTCTCACAAAGAAACAGAGAGCAGAGGGAGGGAGAGAGAGAGAGAGAGAAGGCAGGACTATGCATGGGCTCCACATGTGTGTGTTTGTGTGTGAGGAACATCAGCTGGCATGACATGTGTATTGTCCACAGGGCTGGACAACACAGACGGTAGTTCTAATGGGTCTGTTTGATGCCTTGTCAGTTACAGATGCTGATGCTTGGGGAGTGGTTCCCACACACACATGCACAAATAGTATTCCACTCAAATTCTCCCACTCCCCACATGTTCTCTCACTCTCTTTCTCTTTCACTCACTCTTTCACTCACTCTCTCACTCACCAATCTTAACAGAAGAATTGAAATCACTGTTCATTATGAAATAATATCCAATTAAACCCTCAAAAATGTTCCAAACACTATTCTAGAACTGCCCAATTAACCATGTGCTCATTAACTAACACAATTAATTTAAGTACTCTGTATTATTACCATTAATCAAAGTCACATATACAGTACTATTACCGCAAAAGACATGACTTTCCTTTACTGAGTAAAAATGGATTAAAAATAAAGTTCAAAACGTACTGATGAGAGTGGCCATTGATTCAAAAACGTTGACTGAGAACACACAAAGGCAGATTTATCAAGCGATTGTTTTTTAACACAGCACTGGTCACTTCTTTTTCATTCAGTTCTGCACAGTATCTTAAAAGGGCTTCATTCTATTACACTTGATTGACATAACAATGGATAGTAATGTCCAAATTATTGTATATTTTCTGCATCCGAACATTGTTCCATCACAACCATTGTGGTACATTCTGCACATAAAAACGCACACTTCCATTGGTCGGAACATTCATCCATCCATCTCCTTTTCCCTTCTCCTTTTTCTATGTCTTTAAAAGATACATACTAATCAAAATAAAAACCTCCCATTCCATATTTACACGTGTCCCAATTTCTTATATTGAAACATTTTACATTTTACTGAATATTGCCCTACAAAAGCTGCTGACAGTCAACCAAAGGTGATATTATTAGGTAGTATTGCTGGCCCTGAAAATTGTTGTTCCCATAGACTGTATATATAGAACTGTTCTATATACTGTATACAGTCTATGGTTGTTCCACTTGGGCCTGAATGTAGTTATAAGTTCCAAAAGACATAATATGCATTGAACCATCCGCCTGTGTACAATGCTATAAGCCCAGCCACACACACACACACGTGCAGTGCAGTGCGCGCACACACACACACACACACACACACACACACACACACACACATCATAAGCTCTTTGACAAAGGCAGTGGGCTAGGGCCTTTCTGTGCCTCACACACACACCCTCATATAGATAGTCAACATGCAATAGAGCCATAGCCAGCGGCAAAGGGGATTGCGATGACCTCAGCTGCTCTGTAATCCCCCTATAGACAGAAGCTTACAGTGTGTGTGTGTGTGTGTGTGTGTGTGTGTGTGTGAGAGAGAGAGAGAGAGAGAAAGAGAGAGAGACTGCATCTGTGTGTGTGTGTGTGTGTGTGTGTGTGTGTGTGTGTGTGAGAGAGAGAGAGAGAGAGAAAGAGAGACTGCATCTGTGTCTGTGTGTGTGACCATGTTTGTGTGTGTGTTGGAGAAGATGAGTACAGGCCTTTAACATACCTCTAT
Organism: Alosa sapidissima; assembly: GCF_018492685.1. Taxonomy (NCBI): domain Eukaryota; kingdom Metazoa; phylum Chordata; class Actinopteri; order Clupeiformes; family Clupeidae; genus Alosa; species Alosa sapidissima. The sequence continues at coordinate 15,064,834 of NC_055972.1, read as the reverse complement.
AGCATAAGCGCAAAAGTGAGCTCATTATATGAGATAAAATCTCTACATTTACTGACAGCTTCCTAAAGCCACATGTCACCACTCTGCCTTCTTTTGTAAAATACACTATGTGATATGATCAATGTCCTAAAATCTATTGACTTTTCTGTCAAAAACATGTTGTTGGTAACTCTTGATGTGGAATCACTACACCAATATACCAATATGTTGGGGGCATTGAAGCAGTTGATCTCAATTTACAACCCTTGTACACAGATATGAAGCCCAGTATTGACTATATCGAAGAAGTCTTTGATTTAGTCTTCACAAAAAAACTTGTGTATAAGGAGGAAAAAAACTTCATGTATAAGGGAGTGTATTACTTGCAGTTGAAGGGCACAGCCATGGGAAGCACTTTGACCCCCAATTATGCGTCTTTGTGTGTCGGTCACTTTGAGCACATGTTTGTATTTGATGTGACACGGAACCATTTTTTTCATCATATATACCTTTGACGGCGGTACATCGATGATATATTTCTTCTGTGGTCAGGTACACAAAATTAACTACTGGAGTTTGCTCTTTTTCTTAATGCTAGCAATCATCATCTGAAATTCGCAGTGGATTTTGACTATTCACAAATTAACTTCTGTCTTGATTATCAAAGAACAAGACATATTGGTTACAGACTTATACAGGAAACCTGCAGATAAGAACACAATATTGCATGGCAAAGGTGTTCCCCCAGTCCCTCAAAAGCCTTCCAATCAGCCAATTCAGTAGATTAAGCTGTATTTGTAGGTCAAATGCATCTTATGCTAAACATAGCAATGATATGGTGGAAAGAGTCAGGAAAAGACAGTATAAAGAAGATTGGATCCAACAGGCTACAGAACAGTTCAATAACACCAGTCAAAACGAATGCCTTAGCAAGAGAAGGGCTGATTCTGAATGGGGGGGGGGGGGGCTTTGCCTTAATCAAGGACACCTGTGAAATGAGGCCTGATACTTTATATTGATGTCTTTGCTCTGTGATGTTAAGACTGACAAAGATCATGTAGTGATTGAAACGTTGCTTAGAATAAAGTTCTGTGGAAGTTTTTAATACGATGTGAAGGTCTTTTTGTCTCTTTCAGTTCAGTTTTTTGACCTAGCACCTGTCCCAGTGGATGTGCGTACCCTGCACTTTGCTTTTTCGTGAACTTATTATATGGCCAGTACAGCAGGAGGATAATGGTTCCATGATAAGCTATGCTGACCTGAGACCTCTTGAGTCAAACCTCTGCCCTCTTAGGAAGGAAAAAATGCCAGCTCCAAACCCTAAGTTCCTATATAATACTGTTAACCATGCCTGGCAATGCAATTACATAAACATAAACATCTCTCCCAATCCATAAATGCTGGATTAAGATAATGCACGAGGCTTCTCAGCAAACAAATATGTGTGCCTCTGTGTGTGTAAATGTTTGTGTGTGTGTGTGTGTGTGTGATGGTGTCAATGTCTTAGTGTGTATGTTGGTGTGTCCTAGAGTGTGTGTGTGTGTGTGTGTGTGTGTGTGTGTGTGTCCTGTGTGTCCTACTGTGAGTGAAAATGTTTGCTTCTGTATGTGTGTGTGTGTGTGTGTGTGTGTGTGTGTGTGTGTGTGTGTGTGTTTCGCGTTCCTGTCATCAGAGGAACAGCAGAGTGCTCTCCTGCACGTCCCTATCGCCCACCTCAAACCCCACTGCTGAAAACACTTACAAACACTCACATATGGTTGCACTTATTCCTCTGCCACAAGTGTTTAAAAACAACTGGGTGGCACATTACCTAATGCGTTGGACATGTATCTGGTAGGGTAGGGGAGTGAGCGAGAGTGAGAGAGAGAGAGAGAGAGAGAGAGAGAGAGAGAGAGAGAGAGAGAGAGAGAGAGAGAGAGAGAGAGAACCAAAAGGCAGAGAAGGAGACCAGGGCACCAACATCAAAACATAAATCGGACACCGATCATCACTTGACCTTAAAGTCTCTGTTAATTCCAACCCCGCGTGATCAGCAATTTCACAAGTCTGCCTGTGTGTGAACGTGCGTATATCTGCATCCCAGTCCAAAGTCAGATAAGTTACAGGAAGTTCACCAACAGTGGTCAGATGTTGGGGGGGGGGGTACAATGGGGGAGGCACAGGTGCTGGACTGCTGGGAACAGGCTGGGGGACCTCAGACACCAGACACCAGATCACACAGTGTGCCAGGAGACAGAAGAGAGGTCAGGGGGGGCACAGAAAGGAACAACGTCATTAAGAAAGAAGAAAAAAGAAAGTGCAAAACAAAGAGCTAAAGAGCATACTGGTAACAGAAGAAAGGAATAAGAAAAGAAAAGAGAGGGGGAGGAGGGAGGAGGAGGGGGCAGCCACACAGGTTGAAGGGCCTCAGGCGATACATCGCTGCAAATTGCTCCTCAGTGCGTCTCAAGCCAGGAACACATACTGCAATTAGCAATGGTGTGATGAGAGGGGGGAGTATATGTTTGTGAGTGTGTGTGTGTGTGTGTGTGTGTGTGTGTGTGAGAGAGAGACTGTGCGTGTGTGTGTGTGTGTGTGTACAGAGGGCAGCAGGTTCGGCAAGTAACCCCTGCTCCATCTCGACCTGAACTCATCAATCCGTTGTCATACACTAGCAGGTCTGACCCCATGTCTTTCTCCATGTGAGACATCGGCCCATTGCTCCAGTTTAGCCTGTACCAATTGTACTAACCATCCGCATACAGTACACATTCCTCTATTCATCCACTGCCCTGCAAGCAACCCTCAGCTATTCGTCCTCCAATCCAGTGGTCATTTAATAAGAACAACAACAACAACAACAACAACACCACCACCAACAACAATAACAACAACAAGAGCACATTGCATTTATTTTGCACTTTTCAAGACACCCAAGGGTTTACAGCTCTTTACAACCTCTCTAACGACCATCAACGTGTAGCATCCACCTGGGTGATGCACGGCAGCCATTACATGTACTGTATGTGCCAGAACGCTCACCACACACCAGTTTGAGGTGGAGAGTAAATGAGCCAATTACACAATTACACACAAGTAAGCATGCAAAAGACCCTAGAAGACCTCTGCAAATCCACTGCAAAGCTTTCTGGCTTAAACTGAATGGAATTCTCCAATTTGACACTCAAAGGGCATTCAGAGGGAGAACGTTTGGACACCCTGTTCATGTTCTCCATTTCATCTACATGGGGCTGAACAGAAGGCTTTAACGTTGCTATGAGAACGCAAGTGGACAGAAGAGGACACTTAGCAAGGCCTGCTTTGATCCAGAATGGCTTCCTTCATGTGTCCAGTCACCCTTCCCTGCCCATGTAAATGAGGCTTTTCAAGAAGGAGGCTCAGCGGTGGTCAAGCCAACAGACCGAAAAAGTCTGGCAGGAATGGTTGCAGGAGCCACTTACCATGGCTTGGGTAAGTGATGGTCTACAGAGATAACAATGGATTCAGTGAGGGGAAAGAAAAAACAAAACAAAACAAACAAAAAAATATGCTAAAAGAAAGATTTAGCAAATGTTTCAAGAACCATATGTTTATGTATGGGAAACGTATGTGTTGCCTTTGTATGATGTTTGCATGTGCAAGTGTGTGTGTGTGTGTGTGTGTGTGTGTGTGTGTGTGTGTGTGTGTGTTTTTGTGTGTGTGTGTGTATGTGTGTGTGGCTGTGTGTATCTGCGTCCCCATCCCACACACACAATGTTCACACAGCACAAGAGATTCGCACACACAGAGAAACGAGTGTCTCCGCCGAGACTACGGCACACTTAATTAGATCTTCCCAACAATTACATCTGCGCTTGGCTGTCAGTCTGCCCAGTTCACGCCTGCATTTATCTGCACGGCCAAAAAAGCCCCCTCTTCAAAAAAAAAATAAAAAAATAAACCAAAAACAATTCATCTCTGTGTCTGGGAGTGCCTAGACTGAGTCAGTGGTGGCATTTCACCTAAATCTCTTTAATGTATTCAGCAAGCATTAATTACCATCACCCCCTGCACACACACCCTGTATTAACAAATTAATTTCCAGCTATGTGATGAGAATGCGGAGGTGTCAATCTTCACAGTGTGACTTCTGACTCGACACATTCTCACAGAGTTGTTAGCGAAATAACAATCCTTTCCATAAAAGCATAGCATTCATTTCTTAATATCTGCACAGAGTAGTTTTTTGATGTTGTTGCTTTGCCTTCATGCTGATCAATGGATTCTACTCCGATCAGTCATTGCGAAGTCACAATGGCAGAAAAGGTAAAGCCGACAGATCGGCAGCTTTCTGCCTCTCTTATGAATGAGGAGCACAGGAGACTCGGAGACGAGACGGAAAAGCTTTGGTTGTGTTGGCCTCCGAGGGACCCGAAACCTGTTTCTTCAGAGACGTCATATTCCTGGAAACACTGCTATTTCCGCCTCAGCGTGCGACAGTGGATCATGAATCATGCAGCAGAGAGAACAGGTCACTTCTACACAGAGGGCGGTGGGGTGCTGTGGCAAGGGATGGGGGTGGGTGGGTGGGGGTGAGAGGCTGAAAGGCTCAACCAGGCCATGGGGACCAGGAAAAGGCCACATGAAAATGCTGCCATTTCCATCACAGCGCCTCGAGAACAGCATCAGGAAAAAAAAAAAAGAAAAACTCGAGACACAACAGGGAGAAAAAGAACAAGAAAATGGCTGTGGAAGGGTTTGTTCCCTGATCACGTTTTCTGCTCTCTCCCCTTGCTGACCGCTCTTGAATAACCTCACAAGTTCAATTTGAATGATTACGAGACACCCATAATCAAGCAAAAGAAGAATGCTTACATGTACTGCAAAACAATGGCTCTACGAACCTTAAATTACGCTCCAACCATAGCTTATGAACTTTGATATACCATGACCTTACAGACCTCTGAATGATTCATTGAGAAAGGCACTGTTTCCCCCTCATCCAAGCAACTTGCTCTAAAACCAGACATCCTCTACGATTGACCGTCTGTACACGCTACACTCACCCAAACTGAACCTCCAAAGGGGGGCACTTTGAACCTGCAGCGGATGAGCGACTGGGAGAAGAGCCCAGTCAGCCATATGCACGTACGAGTGGAGATGCTGGTGGTGGGTGGGGGCATATACAGTAGCAGAATACTAAATGAGTAACTGAGTTGTTGCTCTTGTGAAAGCCTTACTAAGCCTTTTTAAAACAGCCCTTTTCAAAACAACTCCATTTGTGTGACACACACACACACACACACACGCTGTCTGTCCAAAGCTCTGGGTAAGATCAGAGATAGAGAGTGTCGACAGACTCAGCATCTAACAGGAATGTTGTTTCCAGGATGGTGAGGTGGGGGTTCTAGAGTTCCAGGGGGGGTTCTAGGAGTCAGCAGAGAGTCCATAGGAAGTGGCGCTGGCTTCTGGTTACTGTGGGTCAATGCCGCTTCCACTCAGACACCCCCCCCCCCCCCACCCCAGCCTGCTGTTGTTGAGATGGAAGCAATCGTCACGTGGCACAGCCTGTTTCCTAATTGCAAACACATTTACGGAGGTGGAATGCTCGTAAAGAAAATGGCTTTTCTGCCAGCCTGGTCCTACAGAAGAAAAATGGATACAGAGAAAGAGAATGAAAAAGGGAAAGGGGCACCAGGAGAGAGAGAAAACAAGAGAGAGAAAGAGAGAGAGAGAGAGAGAGAGAGAGAGAGAGAGAGAGAGAGAGAGAGAGAGAGAGAAAGAGAGAGCACTACTGCATCTGTATATTGCAGATGTACTGATTTTGGCCATCAACTCAATCAATGTGTTTGGAGGGCAGACTAGTGGGGGGTCAGCAGCCCAAGTGGTCCTCACGGCCGGCCGGATGAGCGGCAAAAAGGGCTGCTGCTTCCCCTGGTCCTCTACTTCCTTCCCATGTGGCCAGTGACTTACTCAAGGTGTTCTATTAACTTGAAAAAAGCTGTTTGTACCTTGGAGAGTCACGCAAGAGGGAGAGAGACATACAGAGAGAGAGAGAGAAAGAGAGGGGGGGGAGGGAGGGAGAGAATAAACAGGTGAGAGAGGAGAGCAAAGGAGAGGAGAGGAGAGTGGAGCGTGTAAGGGGACTGCTTCAAAGCCTCATCACTGCAGGTTACCACTTTTCATAAAACTTGGGCACGCACACTTATGGGATGCTTGGCTATAAGCTAAAGCAGCAGTGCTGGTTTGGAGTTGAGATGGAGATGGAGATGTATGGAGCTCCACTGGTCATTTGTGCAACACAGCCTCTATCCTTTTATTCTCAGGTCCTCCGATACCTCCCAGCTTGAAACAGTTACACAGAAAACAAACATCCACACCCACTGATATCCATGTTTGTCAACCACAACAACACATTAGTCAATACCTCCAGTCCAGTAGGTATCTGATGAATGGAAGACCTGTATCCCCAAGCGAGGGCCTACCATGAGCGGGGAGCAGAGACCACAACTCCCCTAATGCAGCCCCCCCCCCCCCCAGACTCATTCATTTTTTAAGCGTGCCACAGCATAAATGGCACAGGGCATAAAGCAACGCGCTCCTCAGAGACCACAGGAAGCAGAAGCAGCAGCAGCGGCAGCCACAAAAGCCAATCCATCTGCAATCTCTGCTGTTTAAATATAGCCCATGTCATCATTAGTCTCTCTCTCTGTCTCTCTCCTTCTCTCTTTATCTGTCTCGGTCTCCGTCTTGGTGTGTCGGTGCAACGTGGAGTGATCTCTCCGCACATGGGACCCAAACCAGCAGCTCCCTCCTCCAGATCCCCACATAAATCAAGATATTTCCACCAGGAGCATCAATCTCTGCGTGAGATGTTCTCCTTCTCAACAAAAGTGTAAAACATTTTGACACCTCCTTTTTTTTTTCTTTTGAGGACAGATGACAAAACTCATGGAGACAGAAATAAATTTCAAAGCTCTTCCTGTGACAAGAGGTGAAGAGCGTCCTTTGAGAGACTTTAAACAGACTTCTCTTGGCTGTCATCATTCCGTGATCTATCATTCACTTTCATGGTTTGGCTTTCAAATATATAGTAGTTTAACTAATTGTTGCCTTTGTCTAAATAAATATCTGTCACAACTGAAGTCTTCATTGCCCAGAAATGGCAAGTAAACTGTGTTTTGTGTCAGTGTAGTGATGTCACTTGATGGGCGAGGTGAGGTGAGGTAAGATCAGGTCAACTGAGGTGAGGGGAGGAGGGGCGGGCTGAATGCTAATGTGCACACTTAGTGCTTGGGAAACAAGTGAGTCCCCATCACAGGATAGATGTGCTACTACTGTGTGTAGACAGAGCAGGGCTGCTATGCCGATACACAAACACATATTCTCTGTTTTATATACACACACATACATACATACCAAAAGACACACATACTGTATATATTCACACATTTAAACACAAAGACTTGTGTTGATACAAATGTGTGTATATTTTTGCATACACTGTATACCACACAAAACTAGACGATGTCCTGATGCACAAGCAAAGAAATAGATGAAACACACACATACACAGATACACACACAGAGAGAGATACACACAGACACACACACGCACACACACACACACACACACACACACACAGACACACACAGACACACACACACACTCAGAGCATTGCATAAGGGCCCAAATGGCCCTAGAGTGCATTATTCATGGCTGGTGTTAATAATTAAGCCGTGCGGCTCAGTCCAAATCATGGATCTCCAGTCGGATTGCTGGCGGGCGACTCGAGCGCTGGCTCCTCAGCGGCAGCGCTCCACCCTGGGTGCTCGGGGACACGGAGATGATGAGGCGCTCGTGTACTGGCCGGGGCCGCGCCGCACCAACAGCAGAGTGGAGCGGAGCAACGCGGCAGCGCAGAGCGGCGCAAAGGGGCCCGCCGTTGCCGGCCCGCTCATGCAGTAACCAAGCGCGGCGCCGCACAGCGTTGAGCGACGCTTCGTCTTCGCCTCGATGCCTTCGGCTGAACACAGAGCTGTCAAAACACACTCCGGCCATTTCCCCAGTCTCCGCTTCGCCGCAGGCCTCAAGTGGACTGAGCATTGGGGGCTGCCCTGTTGATCTGCGCCTCCTCTACTTATCTCGTCCCCCTCTCTCTCTCTCTCCTCTCAATTACCCACTCTTTCTCTTTCTCTCTTTTCAAACTCTCTCTATCCGTCTCTCCCTCCCTCTTTTCTCTTCCATTTCCCTTCATTCTCCCTGCTCTCTCACATATCTGTTAGGGAGGGGGGCATTTTTGTAAAAGGTCTAGATAAGCTACTGGTGTCTTCTGACGTTCAGACGCTCTATGAAAACAGCGTGTACTCGACCACCTGCTGCTCAAGTGATGCGTGCATAACTCTCTCCTCATCTCTTCTGCTGGGAGCCTAGTTTCTGAGCACTGAGCTAACAACACCCTCCATCAAACAATGCCCTGCTAAAGATGCTTTGATTCACCGGAGGCCAAATCCTTTAATACCCTACTCGGGCAGTAGCTGGCAGATTCAAGGTAGGTTAGCATAACGTTAGATTAGGGGGGGGGGGAGATGGCTTTAATGCATATACTATACATAACACACACACACAACTGATCATTCTCCATTAAGGATTTAAGTGGTCAGTCTGTTCCACGGGATTAAAAAAAAAAAAAAAAAAAAAACATCTTTGAGGTTTTTCTGCACAGGGGCCGATGTCGTCACCACACTCAATCCCCGACTACTCAGCACGTTGCGTAATTTCTTAGCAATGGATGGACGGACAGAGCGCTGCGATGGTGGTGACATCATGTCCACCCGGGTCTATCCGTCCATCTGCTAAAGCCCTGTCAAAACATAACCCGGAGCACAAGAAATAATGTGGAGAAAGAGAGGGAGAGGGAGGGAGAGAGAAAGAGAGAGGAAAGACAAGATTGGGCACATGTGTGGCTCGGAATCACTGGAGCAAGAAACCCAGTGGGGTGGTTAAAAATAAAGCAGGCAAAAACACCAAAGGACAGAGCAGAAACAGCCGCTTGGTAGTTTGTTTGTTTTTTATGATGCTTATTTTTAACTTCACGTCTTACAAAAAAAAAAAAGAGCAGTCAAGGGCTGTTTCTTTTCAGCACGTGAAAGCCATTTTACTATTAAAATCGTTCACCTCCTCGAACAAAACACTCTTCTTTTCCATCCCTCTTTTTTTCACACAGAGGTGGCGCTCACGAAGGGTCAGATGCTAACAGCACAGAGGAGTCAGACATTGTGGAGTCTGTGTCTGGTGCATATGTTTGAATAGTCTGGGTGAATTAGTGGAGCATGCTGGGTGACGGGTTAGCTAGTTATTGAAGAGGCCTCCAAAGTGCCTGAGCCTGCCATTGGCCCTGGCTATTGTTAGCCGACTAGCCTTGCTCTGGAGGACCTGTGCTAACTCTTCACTGAGCAGAAGTGAACGGTCATAGAAACAGAAATACATAACTTTGAGACATCTCTCTCTGTGTTGCACACGCACACACACACACACACACACACACACACAATCACAAACCCACTCTCGCACATGCACACATATAGAGAAATGCTAAATCAGCGGATGCATCCGGCGAACTAGGATGAATACATATTCATGTCTTTATATAACAATTACAGTCAGTGTATGAAAAACACTGAAGCAGCCTTTTAAATCTTCCAGTAAAAAAACCTTGTGAGTTACAGTAAACTGACGGATAGGGGTGGGGAGTTTGGGGGGGGGGATCTGGTGTTGAACAGCCAAGCCTGGAGACCTGGAGAGAGGAATGTTTTGCACATCTTGGCAGGAGCAGGTAAAAATTCCTCTCGAAGCAAAGGAAGGAGAGGAGGCGGCGGAGAGCGGGAGAGGCGCCAGGGGAGGGTGCCAGGCACGCGGGCGTGATAGTCGTGTACTGCACTGTACTCATCTGGCACCGGGGAACGAGGATTCCAGCAGCACTGCCATCATAATCAGTAGCACGGGGAGGAATGCTGCCTGCGGACTGCCCGCTCGCCTGCCTTCTGTATCATTCTTAGGTAATCCAGGAAGCATTCGGCACGACACCTCTGTTAGTAGGGGGGATTATCAACAAAAAAGGGTTTAATCGTTACGCGGTGGATAGAAGCACCAAAATTGGTACAGACACTCTTTATGATGTATCTCATCATTTGAGAAGGGGTGCCCAAAATTTCTGGTTCATTTAGGTCATTTTTTAAAGGGAAATCCAAGATGGCCGCCTAAGCAGTTGAAGGATAAAAAAACATTACATAGTTGGGCATCATGGTTTATTCTGCTACTTTATTATTTTACATTTGATATATATATAGAGATGGTTAACAAATAATATGTGCAAGATAACCCATGAAAATAATCTTACATGCCTTTTATACAGCTTTAAAGGGGGAAAACAGGCTTAAAATGGTCAGAATGGCATGACTCCCCAAATGAATCCTCATCTGAGAAGTTAATTATTTATGTATGCATAACATAAATTTGTATCGCTTAAATGTCCACATGAGCAGAGATCAAGCCCTAAATAGGGACACAACTCATTGACCACATGTTATGCCAGTGTTAGCGTTAACATTAGCCAATGTAGAACCACTAGCTGGGTTCCAATTATCAAGCTAAATCTAGGCAAACAAAGGCATCCCTAGGCTAATTGTGTCCCCATGATCACCTGGGGTGCATATTTGTGAATTACAAAAATGGTTCAGTGGAGTGATCCAGACTGTTATGGAGAGAGGTTTGTGATGCTTGGTGGGTTACACATAGAGATGGCTCTATAGAACACAATTGGATAACTTGTAGATGGAAGTAGTTGAACAACTGCACTATGTGATAATGGGGTGGCTACCTCTGGAACAGCAGACTCCTTCTAAAGGGTGGGCTGCATGGAAACCATTTCCAGAAGTAAAGGATGCCTTCATTGCTATGACAGCAAATCCTTTTCAACTGCTTAGCCAGGAATTAAACATGTTTGCATTGCTGGAGAAGTACACTTGTGTTCTTTACGATAAGAAAACGGATCTTGAAAAAGTCATCTCATCTCAGGAAGGGACTTGTTTTCTCAAATATGTCTCTCAATGGAAAATATCCCTCCCACACAGGCTGCACTAATACATCATTCAAATAGAGCAGTGTAGCATTTGGTCCAAAGGTCTGCAGGCTACCCAGTCAGTGCCTTCTCCTGAAAAATATGGATGGACCAAATTAGATGATTTTGGACACCTTTATCAACACTTTTACCAGAGGCAGCCAAAGTATGTAGAGAACCTCTTAAATGTGACAGCAAAGGTGAGCCTCTCTGCTCTCGAACGTGCCGATGCCAGGATGCTGGGTTGCCTTGCACAGTATTATGCCAATGTGCCAGAGCATGCATAGATGCAATATGCAGTATGTAGACTAGGACTAATGTAATCTAGTGTAGTGTTTTACTGTGTCTTAAAGGAATTATCCGGAGTAAAATGCACTTTAGATCAATTTACGGATGATTGGGAGTACATACGTTGAGTTGACATCAGAATCATGTCATTCGGATGTGTTTTGAGAAAGTTCGTTCTAGACTCTCTATCCGACCACATAAAGACCTCGGGATACTTCGGTTTGGCTTTAAGGACCCTCTACTCACTACCACGTAAATGTAATGTTGTTTGGAACTGTAGAAGAGGTATAAAAATAGCGGCGAAATGACATGCCCGGGTCACTTCCAGGCTAACGAGTTTTGACGGTAAAATCGAACTTTCTCAAAACACATCCAAATGACATGATTTTGATGTCAACTCAACGTATGTACTCCCAATCATCCGTAAATTGATCTAGTGCATTTTACTCCAGATAATTCCTTTAAGAAGTTGCAGGGGACATGTGTGCTTTATTGTATGTTTTTTATGAGGTCTGCCTGAGGTGCTTGAGTGTCTGTATTTATAGTATCCTTGACAAAATGTCATGCTTCTATCCACCGCGTTTTTTCACATAATCTCCCCTACTATAGGGACCTATGGATGTCATCATTATTGCATGTGTGACTCAGTTAAGTGAATTGACATTATTTAAATATGGCACATACCTATGTTGCCTCTATATTTTATGCAACGGATGTCTATACATATGTTTTATATGGAAAAAAAAGTGTATGTTTCAAACTCCAAACTAGCTGTCTACACTAGTTAACTAGAATGTCACTAGAGTCAGAGGATGTCAGTAGTGTGCCCATTTCAATGCGAGAGGCACAGCCTGCACTGCATTGGTTGCTCTACTCTTAATTAGAAGCCACAGTTTGTACGTGTGATTACCTTAGGTTGGTCACAAACCTCAGTTTTCCACATAAACACAATGCTAGTGCAATGGAAACCACACGTTAGCCTACTTTCATGCAAACACACACAGAGAAACATATCAACCAAAAATGGCACACGATTCCACATAATTACAGTACACCCACACTTACACAGTTACACTGCCCTACACACACAGTTTCACACACAACCAAAGTTCTCTGGTTCATGCTTTACATGCACATAACCACTACTAACTATTGTATACACAAACACAATTAAGTGCAGACATACATTTAGCTTTACAAAAATACTTTTTTGATCCCGTGAGGGAAATTTGGTCTCTGCATTTAACCCAATCGGTGAATTAGTGAAACACAAACAGCACACAGTGAACACACAGTGAGGTGAAGCACACACTAATCCCGGCGCAGTGAGCTGCCTGCTTCAACGGCGGCGCTCGGGGAGCAGTGAGGGGTTAGGTGCCTTGCTCAAGGGCACTTCAGCCAAGGCACACTGGTCGGGGCTCGAACCGACAACCCTCCGGTTACAAGTCCAGAGTGCTAACCAGTGGGACACTGAATGTCCCATATTAAAGTAGTTGGATAGTCATTAGAGTACTGTGTTCATCATCACATTTACACATCCGAGTCAGATGGACCCTCTTTTTTCTTACACAATCTTATTCTCTCTTACTCACACTGTCTGATTCTCTCCTTTACTCTCTATCACTATATTCTCTCTCTCATTCTCTCCTTCACTCTGTATTCCCTCTCTCTCTCTCTCTCTCAGGCTGGGATGGGGCAGATGGATTGGGTGTTTGCACTGTATGCCTCCATGGAAACAAACAAAACAACAAGCTGATGTTATTGGTAACCGGGGGGTGGGGTTTGGGACACCTAATGTTTCAGCGCAGAATTCACAGGTACGTGCCGATGAGCAACCGCCTGACACTTACAGACAACACAACAACCACCAGGCTTCCCATCTCATCTGGGTGCAGTGTGCAGTCATTAAATTCTATGCAGCCAAACCAAACAATGTGAAGCATAGCGACAGCGTGCAAGTCTTCCATCATGCAAGGAAATAATCTCCCCTCCCACGCCAACCCCTCCCCCACCCCACACAAATACGCTCTGAACAGCCTCTGGAGATTACCTGAAGCCAGCCATGCCTGAGAGTCCTCCCCACAGATGACTCTTCAGGTGACCCCCCCCCCCCCCCCTCTCTGTATTCCTCTACCATTCTTTGTCTTTCCATCTTACCCTCTCCACCTCTCTCTCTCCCTTTGTCATTCTTTCTCTGTCTCTTCTCCCTGATGCCAGCCTGCACAGCTGTCTGAGTGACAGTAATGATGGCACAACAGGCAGAGCTGTGGAGAGGGGCGCCAGCCAGGGGTGCCAGTGTCTGAGGGGAGCGCTGAGGGAAGAGGTGGTCGGGGGGGGGGGGCACCTTCAGCTTCGCCAGCTCTTCCTGTGTGGTGGGCTTGACTGCTATTGTTCGCCGCTTGCATTGTGCAAGCAAGGCTGACAGTAACAGGCATCTGACCTAGAGAAACATAACCACGTATGTCACTAACTACCTGTACACACACGCCTTACACACACACACACACACACTCACCTGTGCTTGTGAGCCTGCTTCATGTACCCTCAAGATACGCTCAATTTGACCTGAACACGATGTTTCACGAGGCGAGATAGCTTTTGCTATTTCTGTGCTTTTTTTCCTTTCATTCTCTCTTTTTTTTCCAGGTCTCCACATTCCATCTCTTTATGGGGGAGTGTTTCCCACTGCCCACACACACACACACACACACACACGTGCACTTTCGCAAACCAGTGGCAGCCACAACCACCCACACATGTGCTCAATCTTTCGGCCTCCCTCACACACACACTTCCCCCTCTCACATACTGTACACTCTCTCTCTCTCTCACACACACACACACACACTTCTTCTCTCTTCCTACACATGCACACAGACGATGATGTGGATCGACATGTTGCGTGTAGTGAGTTTTGTTGTTACTCTGCTGAGTAACGTGACATTTACATCCAGCCCCTCTACCCCCTACAAACACCCACCCACACGAACGTCTTCTCTCACACGCACGTCTTCTCTCTCTCACACACACACACACACATACAGAATTTTTATGAATATTGGAGAGATTTTCAGTAGTTCCAAAGCAAAGCAAAGAGCATGATGGTGGGGGGGGTATGTATTGCTTTCCAAAAGGGCACTATGATTAACCTGTTTTAAGTCTGTGAAGTGGTCCAAAAGTAAACTGAATAATCTGTAAATATTCAATAAGGTATGGCCATATTTTTCCTCACAATCGTTTTTTGCTACAGCGTTTTGTCTGTTTGTTATGTCTTCAATGTGTCGACCTGCTGGAAGCCCAAAGAAGAAAAAAAAAGCATTTAAATTGAAAACAGTTTGCTGCATCTGACCATCATTTAGTCCTGACCAATTTACCCCCTTGAGCATACTCCATTACACAAACCCCAGCCTGTTCCAAACTAAAGGTTTGACGCACCAGTGAAAATGCAGCAATACATTTAAAAAAAAAAAAAAAAAAATGGTTCAAATGTTCAGTGTAAATCCACTCTGAGAATAGCATGGCGTCAGATGTACAGCAGTAGTTTAGCAGGCCGTTCACTTTCTATGCATCTGAATCATGACCACGGCTCATTTTACTCAGTAGCTTCAATCTGTTTCTCTCCTCAAAGGCAGCGTTTGACACCCTGACTGGTGTGCCTGCCGTTGGTCAAAGCCAGTGGATGCATGTGACAGGAGAAGCAAGCCCAGAGCCCCCTGCCACAGAGTGGAGGAGGGAAGAGGAGAGGAGAGGAGGAGAGGAGAAGAGAGGAGAGGAGAGGAAGGGAGAAAAGAGGAGAAAAGAGAAGAGAGGAGAGGAAAGGGGAGGAGAAAAGAGGAGAAGAGAGGAGAGGAGAGGAAAAACGAGGAGAAAAGAAAAGAAAGGACAGAAGAAGAGAGGAGAGGAGAGGAGAGGAAGGGAGAAAAGAGGAGAAAAGAGAAGAGAGGAGAGGAAAGGGGAGGAGAAAAGAGGAGAAGAGAGGAGAGGAGAGGAAAAACGAGGAGAAAAGAAAAGAAAGGACAGAAGAAGAGAGGAGAGGTGTGGAGAGAAAGGGAGAGAAGAGGAGAAAAGAGGAGAAGAGAGGAGAGGGGAGCAGTGAAGGAGCGAGGTGGCCATGTCTCAGGCTGTTAGCGTCATCCTCACTGCGGCTATCCAACACGTGAGGGCCCTGGACAATAATATCACTGAGGCAGAACACGCTGTGGTGGAGTCTGCATCTCTAGATCTCTCTCTGGGTCTCTGCCTCTGTCTGTCTCCATGTTTCTCTTTCACTCTCTCTGTGCGTATTTGTGTGTGTGTGTGTGTGTGTGTGTGTGTTTGTGTGTGTATGTGTGTGTGTACTTGTGTGTGTGTGAGTGTGTGTGTGTGTGCTTGTGTGTGTGAGTGTGTGTGCCCGCATGCTTGTCTCTGTGTGTGTGTGTGTGACTGACAGGATGGGAAGTGACATTTCCCCGCTCTAGTTGGTGACAAGTTGGTGAAGAAGACCAGAATGACAGATTTCACCCTGCGGCACACACACACACACACACACACACACACACACACACACACACACACACACACACACAAGCAAGTGCTTGTAAGCAAACACATGCACATACACATAGTTTAACATGCATTATAATGCATTAGCTGCATTCATACATAATCAAAACTACTACTCACCAACACATACTTTATCACTCTCTCTCACACATTCACCAACACCCACACACCCACCCACACACACACCCACCCACACACACAGCACAGGACAGTACTGCATTTGGGCAAGCACCACAGCCTGCCCTGGCAACTCCATAGAGTGTCTGGAACACCAGGCCCCAGGAGACAGCTCCTCCTCCCGGCCGGCCTAGAGCTGTGTGGCCCGACATTCACGCCCTCGGCAGGCTCCAGGTATTTCTGGCCAACGCTGGCCTAGCGGACCCGGCCATGGACGCCCACACTGCCCATACAGTGCCCCCCGCCTGCGCAGGGGGAACGATTGTTGTCATCACCCCAGCGTGATGTAATAATACAATGAGGCCAAAGTTGACAACAGCAGAGTTGTCCTCCAGGTGTCAGCGCCTCTGTGTGTGTGTGTGTGTGTGTGTCAGGCAGCATTTGCCCGAGCAAGCATGCGTGTCATCCCTATGTGCGTCCGTGTGTGTGAGCATTCTATCCACACAGACACAGACACACGCACAAACATTCACACATACACCTGAGGGAGCTTCTGGTCATCCTCACTGACTTTTTTGCCCCTCAGGAGATTTTATTTTGGGAAACTTTTCAGGGCCTGCAAAACCACCCATGACCACACATGATAGATAGATAGAGAGAGAGAGAGAGAGAGAGAGAGAGATAGACAGAGACAGAGAGAGAGAGAGACAGAGAGAGAGAGAGAGAGAGATGCCCAGAGCACTGGACATCACTCCCGTCAGGATGAATAACAGTAATGCATATAACGTGTGCATTCCACAGAGCGGGAGAAGCCAACAAAACAACCGCAACAACAAACAGACACAAGGTAACTCTGGCACACAATGAAAACAAGCTCAGAGGCATGCGCCTATGCTCTCTCTCTCTCTCTCCCAACTCACTCCATCCACCTCTCTTTCTCTCTCCCTCCCTCTCTCCCATCCACCTCTCTCTCTCTCTCTCTCTTCCTCCCTCTCTGTCTCCCCCCATTTCTCAGTCTCTCTGTTTTGTCTATGTGGTGGTGGGCGAGCTCTGGACTCCCGAGTGGAAGGGGGGGGGGGGCGTGGGGGCGAGAGGAAATGAAAGAGCAGAGCCATCAAAACAGCCGGGCCCAGAGCCGCCCGGTCCAGATGAGCCACGACCTCACAGTCACCCCCGCCCCCCCCAATAGGCCAGGCCTCCTGCCGCTCACCTGGGGGCACATGTTCAACTCAACACAAACTTTACATCCATTCGTGTCTCTCACACACACACACACACACACACACTCTCTCTCCTCGCCTAACTCCTAGGCTCTCTCTCTCTCTCTCATACATGGTGTGGGTGGGGGGTATAATATTAAACCATAAAGCTGTGTGTGTGTGTGTTTACCCATAAAGTCAATCGAGCACGTTTGTCATCTCATCTTGCTCTCTCGCTCTCTCTCTCTCTCTCTCTCTGAGTGAATGAGAGCTCTAAGTGGAGGATTGGAGTCTTCTTCTCTCTTCTCCACATACTTACATCCTGTAAGAGCTGCCGCTCACTCCTCGCTCGTTCACGCAGCCCTCTCGAGCGCATCCTCCAAGCAGTGCGCTGTAAAGCCTCTGTGAAAATCTTGCTTTAAAGGAACAGGAGGCAATGAGAAATCCAGCTTAGTTACGCAGAGGCAGGGGATAAAACAAGACTCTCTCTCTCTCTCTCTCTCTCTCTCTCTCTCTCTCTCTCTCTCTCTCTCTCTCTCTCTCTCTCTGTCTCTCTGTCTCTCTGTCTCTCTGTCTCTGTCTCGATTTGCTCCTTTTCATACATCTGACCCTTCACATTGTCTTATGAGACAGCTCTGGGAAAACAGCTTGGTCAGCTAAAGACAACATGCTCAAGAACGCTGCCTAGTCCTCTGATCAGCAACACACACACACACACACACACACACACACACACACACACACACACACACACACACACACACACACACACACACACACACACACACACACGCACACACGCACACACGCACACACGCACACACGCACACACGCACACACGCACACTCTCTCTCTCTCCTTGCCAAACTCCCAGGCTCTGCCTTTGATGTGCTGTGGCAGAGGAGCAGGGGGTCTGGGGAAGGGCTCTTCTGGCTCTGACAGGCTCATATGTTCCAGTCAGGGCCGAGCCATGCAGCCTTCCACTGGGCCAGGATGAGGAGTGCTGGGCTGGGCAGGGATGGGCCAGGTGGGGGTGGGGGTGGTATAATGTGGACAACTTCCACTCAGCCCAGGAGCAGAGCACCATGGCAGAGGTGAGTATTGCAGGCCAATACACACAAGAAATCACTTGCCTCTTCAATACCTCAATTAACATGAAAATACACACACACACACACGCACACACACGCACACCTGTTGTATGACATAGAGGTGTTGCAATTTGCAATCACTGACCTAGTGACTTAAGTATGTCATCATCATACATTACATACAGGAAGAGATTATAGTTAAGACAGACAACTGCCATGAAAATGTCTCAGATTGGAGAATTGTGTGTGTGTGTGTCTGTATGTGTGTAAGTGTGAGTGAGTGTGGGTGTGTGTAACAAAACAGAGTTTACCCAGCCATCACACAATCTTGTTACCCGTGTTCACGGCATTGTATAAATAACTCAAGTAGATCTAAGGGACTGAGTAAACAACAGCTGGCTATTTAAATACTGATCAGAGCTGGGCTTACCCACACGCGTGGCAGATGTGACTGAGAGCCTCTTATGACTTATCTACATCAAAACACTTTCCGTGATTTACTAGATACACTTTGCAGATGTGCTGGGCAAACTCACGTTGGTTAACACGCACTAATAAGGACAAAAATGTACAGAGCATGACTCTGATTAACTGAGGGGGGGGGGGGCAAGAAAGAGAACTCCATAACAGTTTCATTCATCGTGATGATATTATTATCATGTGTCTATGTGTGTATGGTGGTGGTGGATGGGTGTTGTTGCACAAAAAGCATATCGTAGCTATATCATATAATTTCATTCAGAGAGAGAAACTTTGTGAGTTGGGGATCAGAGATATAGATAAATGTACCACACACACACACACACACACACACACACACACACACACCTGACTCTCCATAGCATACAACAGCTTTCCCCAAGTACAGTCATCTCTCTAGCTAGCATAACATTTCATAACATAATATTTCTGTTTTTCCATGAATGCCTTTGATGGCCCTCTCCGCCAGCCTCTTTATCCTTCTTTTGAGTTTATTCTTCAATCCTCACCACCACACATATTCTCCTCTCCAAAAGACCTTCTTCTGAATATACCAATATCTCTTTATAAGTTATTAAAACCTTTGGGGCTAACCCCTTTCACTTCTGCTGCAGCAGGGTGTGCGCAATAGAGTAGGCCTAGGCTAGACGGACATGATACATTCCGAGGAGTTGCAGCTTTATTCAGTTACCCACAGTTGAAACTAAACATAAGTTTCCCTCACAAACGCGGTCACTAGGCCTGTAACTTTTCCCCAGCTTAGCTGTTCATCTGCATTGAGCGTTTTCACTCTATAGATATGAAAACGATACACTGTCGCTGGCCACTCACTCACAATTCACTGACGTCAGGTTCACCTCAAGGTGTCACAAATAGGGCTAGGCAGGCTACTGCTATTTTGTTGACTGCTGTACCATTGAGGATTATTATGCGTTCTGCCCATCATTGGTGATAGGTAAAATTACTGCAATTAAATTATGCTTATTAAATGCTGTCCCCAATTCAAACTATTTTCAAGAGTAATATTATCGGTCATCATATCGGTATCGGCCACAACAAACCAATAAATATTGGTTATTGTTATGGGCCCTAAAATTCCATATCGGTGCATATCTAGTTTCTACTCTTTGCCAAAGAAACTACATGGATAGCAACAAAATGTTAGCAAATGTCTAAAAGTGAGCCATTACAGTGGACAAGAAGACTGGCTGTTATAGGTTCTATCCTCAGGTATGATAAAGAATGGGCCTTTTGAAGTCTAGGAGAGAGTGAAGACTGTGCAGGAATAAACAAGTGTGTTGCTTTTTGCATTGTCTGCCTCTCCTTCTAACCACAAATGTCTGCTCATCTCCACAGGGACAGAGAGAGTCTGCTTCTTTGAGTCAGGAAATGGCACCATTCACAAAGGTCACATGTGAAATGACTCATAAGCAGCAAACTGAAAAAATAAGCCAGAGTAGGTAAAAAAAAGGCAAGGACACCTGTGTGTATGTGTGTGTATGTGTGTGTGTGTATATGTCTGTGTGTGTGTGTGTGTGTGTGTGTGTCTGCATGTGTCTGCGTGTGTGTATGTGTGCATGTGTGCATGTGTGCGTGTGTTTGTCTGCGTGTATGTGCCTGTGTGTGTATGTCTGTTTGTGTGTCGGTGTTTGTGTGTGTGTTTGTTTGTGTGTGTGTGCACATGTCTGCATGTGTGTGTGTGTGTGTGTGTAATTGCACATATATGTATGCTCTCCTCTGATTTCTGTCACAGTGACCTTGGTGACTCCCAAAGGAAGCTAATGAGTAACCTAAATTGCTGGTGCCAGATCCTCCAGGTCGCTGTTTTGCTTCAGCAGGTCAGAGGTGAAATGTTCACAACAGGCACGCCACCACAGCCAAACCCAGCACCATGCTGATACCACAGCACAGAATCACAAGCTCTTGACAATAATTAACATCCGCTGCACATCAGCATTTGTAATTAGGTGACTCGAGCTGTGTTAGGAGATGACCAAGCTTCTCGCACAACCTGACTGTAGGTAACTATCGGAACGTCGCATATTACCAACCGTCACGTATGTCCAACCTCTTCAGTGTATGTGTCACTTAATATTAATTTCTATACAAACCAAGACGGCGGATTCCTAAAGAAACGCAAGCACCCACACAATAAGTTTATCTAAATTAGCCACGTACCAAAAATTACATTTTACCTTGACTCGAAGAGCTGTAAACAGTGTTGTAAGGCTGCGTGTACAAATCCGCTTGGAGCGCCAGTGTAATTTTGATTTGCCGACGAGAATTCTCGGGCTAACCGTTCATGTACCTGAGAAAGGTTGGGAATAAGCACCCACCAGCCCAGCACTAAACTCAGAGTGTGGTAAACAAAATCGGATATTTCAGGCAGTAAAAGCCCCAGTAAGAACCAAACTAGATTTTGTTCAAATCTACACACCTATGGCTACTGAAAAATGTAAGGTTCATTTAGAAAATGTTATTCTATTTTAAGTATTGAAAAACATCATTGTTTTAAGAATTTTCGAACTAAATGGTTGGTAATTAGCACGTTTCCGATAATGGGGTGTTAGCACTAGAATACATTCTAATACCTATACATACTACTCCGAAGGAGATAATGGAGAGTAGCGAGAAGCAGAGAGAGAGAGAGAGAGAGAGAGGGGGGGGGGGGGGGGGGGAGAGAGAAATAGAGAGCGCATATTTTAAAGAGTACTCAGTAATAAAGGAAAGCAATAATAATCTAAATTAAAATAATTACAGCATTTCATGATGGAGGACATAATTAAGCGGAAACAAGCCATTAAGTATTTTTCTTTCTAAATATAACATCCAATCCAAGGATCGAAAGACAAGGCATTAAGCTTGTTAGTAAATAGCACTTTGATAGACAATGAATGCAACATGCAATCAACAGCACACAAATAACACAACCTGCCTCACACACAGACCCACACAGACCCAGACCCAAACACAAACACAAACACAAACACAAACACAAACACAAACACAAACACACACACACACACACACGTAGAGGAGAGCAGACCGAGGGAACCCAGTGGCATGGCCAAGGTGTCAGGCAACATTTGCCTCGGTTGTAGGGATCTGGGCTCCTTCCCTGGGCATCTTTTCTGTTTTTTTTAACGACGAGATCAAGAGGATGTTTGGCAAGGAGCACAGCCTCCTAAAACACCAGAACCCCACTTGGAATGGCGCACACAAATCCAGCCATGGAAAAAACAATAACAAACCCAGCCCCTGTGCGCCCAGCACAGGAATTTGGGCTCCTTTGTGAAAACAGTACATCCGACACATTGGGCTTTTTTTTTTCTTTTTACAAAGCACAACACATCTATGGGAAACTCCCGACAGAGAGTCTCTACTTTTTCGAGTGTAAACTGGTCAAACTGAGGTGTTTAGACTGTAACCAGTACCAATGACATTTTCTGACACCACAGCAAAAGAAAGAATGGCAAGAAACACAATACTGTCACTTACTGTTACAACAAAGACTGTAATTATTATCAAATAATTACAATGCAACACAGTTGCAATGCTAATCACACACAACTCTAAGTCTCGGAAAACAAAGTTGCGCAACATATATAGCAATGCATGTACCTATCTATGTATGCATGTATGCATGTATGGTATGTATGTATGTATGTATGTATGTATGTATGTTAGTACACTGACATAATGTACAAAGTATTTTTGTCTCCTGATGCCTTGTGGGTACTGCAGTGTTTGTATTGTCTGTATTGATGAGTATTTTTCAGCAGTTGTCATTGCAAGAACAGGGGCCCAAAGCACAGTGCAGCAGAGTCAATGAAAATACAGTAGAAAGACAATGGCAGAATAGTGGCAGCTTGTATTATTACCATAAACAAAATTAGACAAACAAAATTATATGGCAGTAATGGGAGTCTAAGCCCTGAATTTAAGCAGAGAAAATCATTCATGTGTCTCATGAACAGCCTTTAGAATACTTACCTCAGAAATAACTATTCTTATCTCAGAATGGTAACCGGATATATAATCTTATACCCACTGTGTGGTTAGGTATTTGTCCACCTAACGCTGTAAAAATGTCAGTGAAATCTTTTTCTTGTTTTTACTGTAAAGAGGGCTTCAGTTAGGTCGTTAATGATGTTTTATAAACAAAGTTCGGGTGGAGCCTTCGGGATGATTGACAGCAATTAACTCACCCACTGCCGCCGCAGGGTAGGCCTATTTAAGCCGACCTCCTTTTCCATACGTCACACGCTCCGACGTTCGCGAAATCATTCAGTCTGCGTATCGTTCGCATTGACAAGACAGCTCTCATGGAACTGGAAATCCACCCAGCGCCAGCAAGGTGTTGACCCTACCCACTGGACAGTGGCTCGCATCCGCAGCACTCTCCATTCCCGCGGCATCGCGTTCCGTATGTCGGATAGGAAGTTCCATCTCCTCCGCCTTCTAACGCAGTCGGATAACCCGGTCTTTTCGCCCTCCCGCTCCCTCACTTTGTTTTCCTCCCCAGACCAGGAAGCAAGCTGCTCCTTCTGGCATCCCGACGCGGTTCCTTCCGCCGGCCTTTCATCTCGCATCTCCTAAACTGCGCTCAGCAACCCCATCTCTCGAAGACGTCGTATCTCTAGATGCCCAGTGTCTGGCCGATATCAAACTCTGGAGGATGTTTTAGACGAATGGAATGGTCTGTGCACGTTCTACGACGACTGCCAATCATCTCCAGAAGAGCTCCAGTTGTACACCGACGCAGCCCCCTCAACAGGCTTCGGAGGCTTTTTCAAAGGGCGCTGGTTTGCATCCCCGTGGCCACTAGAGTTCAGAGAGCTAACAACTGGAAACGAATCGTCAGCCGTGTTCGAACTCTACCCCGTAGCCATCATGGCAGTTTCTTCCATTAGAGTCTACCTAGCTGGCATTCATTTTTTCTACAAACGCCCCCACGGCTCCGAATGCCCCTTCTCCGACACCAGGATAGGCTTGTTAATTAAAGGTATCCGTAGGCAACATCCAGTCCCCCAAGACTCCCGCCTTCCCATTACCTCAAGCATTCTCGCCACCCGCCTCGCTGCCCTTCGCAAAGGGTCATGTCACCGCATTCCGATTCCACCATCTCCGTTATGTTTCTACTGGCCTTTTTGGGCTGCTGAGATGTAGCGAGTTTACATGCCCTTCGTCTCTCTTCATTCCCGATGTCCACCCGTGCATCGCAGATCTAGAGCAGCTAGACCAAGACACCATTCGATTTACCATCAAACAGAGTAAAACCGATCAGTCCCGAAAAGGACACTCCATATCCATTTAACTCCGCCTCAGATCTTCAGCCTTTCCAATACCTATCTCACTACATCTCATATCGGTCAGCTCAAGCTTCGTCCACTAGCCCGCCCTTCGTGTCAGACGAAGGGCTACCCATCACTCGCCACAGATTCCAGACACTCTTAAAAACCATTCTAGTCAAATCTGGTTTTCCCGCGGATCGCTACTCCGCACACTCCTTCAGGATAGGAGCTGCCACAACAGCTGCACTCAACGGCTTATCGGAGCAACAAATTAAAATACTGGGCCGTTGGTCCTCGGATGCCTACCAGTCTTACATCCGCTCCAATCTAGCGGATTTACGACTCGCTCAGCAAGCACTTATGTAGTTGGTAGCGGCCTTTCTCTGTGATCTTTTGGGGTGCAAGCGGTCATCGCTCTATCGCGATGTCCGCTCCAGGCACTCCAGGACCACGGACAGCTACCTTGCCAAACACGCACTTCTCCCATACATTCTAGTCTAGCTGAAGCAATCATATAGAAGGGCGAACTAGTGAAATGATGTTTTATAAACAAAGTTCGGGTGGAGCCTTCGGGATGATTGACAGCAATTAACTCACCCACTGCCGCCGCAGGGTAGGCCTATTTAAGCCGACCTCCTTTTCCATACGTCACACGCTCCGACGTTCGCGAAATCATCCCCCCTCCTCCCCCTACTCCTCCATTTCACCAATTGCCCTGTTACTCATCCTCCTTACACAGGGGGGTGCAAGCGGTCATCGCTCTATCGCGATGTCCGCTCCAGGCACTCCAGGACCACGGACAGCTACCTTGCCAAACACGCACTTCTCCCATACATTCTAGTCTAGCTGAAGCAATCATATAGAAGGGCGAACTAGTGAACCATGGATTGGGGCAATTGAGGCATTTACATCAGCCTACCTGGTTCGGTACAGTTTTTGGGCGGTCGCTCCGTCGCCTCTGTCGTTTCTGGTATGTACGTGTAGGTGTCTTCATAGTACTGCAGTAGCCGACGGCTATCCCACCCTGCAATAGCCTTTGGTCCATTGCTGGGTGTGCGATAACCTACAAAGACACAAGAGAGACACACAAATGTCAATCAAAGGGACAGGAGATGATGAAAAAGCCAAAGGCTGCTTTAAGTGACAACTCGACACCAGATAGTGCTCTTAACAGAGGCACTGGGGTTAAAGGTTTTGATGTTACATTCAACAGCCACATGTAATACTGAGCCATTAAAACCCCTCTGATAATAAAACCTATTGAGGGATCTGGGTATGGCATGTCATACTAACGAAAACAAACCCAGTCATGTTATCCTGGTAGAATATCCCTCATATCTAAATAGTTATTTTATAAGATGAAGAATACTAGTGCTTTTACAGAACTATGTAGTTTGTTACCTGTTTAGTAATAATACTGTTTAATAATGGTTTGCTGAATGATCAATGG
Source organism: Alosa sapidissima (assembly GCF_018492685.1). Classification (NCBI taxonomy): domain Eukaryota; kingdom Metazoa; phylum Chordata; class Actinopteri; order Clupeiformes; family Clupeidae; genus Alosa; species Alosa sapidissima. The sequence goes on along the minus strand of NC_055972.1, from coordinate 15,039,316 downwards.
TCAAAGAAAGCAAGGTCATAGTACACCATTAATATTCTCTGACTCTCTGGAATCTTTACAGATTCGACTTGAAATCTTTCAGTGAGATATTTCAAAAGTAACATTTAACTGAAAATGCTAATCAGCTGCCAGCCACTGCACGCCTCTCCAAAGCTCAAAAACGTAGCACCACTATTTGACCAAACATTTGCCTCGGTCCCCCGATTAGATAACACTCTTCACGCTCACATTTAACATGGAGTGAAGCACTGCGTCAGGTCCTCTCATATACGGCTCACAAGGACACCGGCAGCCCAAAATGTTTTAAACAGTGTTAAAACCTCACACATTCACACACGGACACGCACGCACACACACACACACACACACACACACACACACTTCCAATTCCTGTAACCGCAGTGACAGGCGCTGTGTCGTTCTTGCCTGGGAATATTCATGAGGGCCGTCTGTTGAGCGGCACTGGGGAATTGGACATGCGGTGCAGTGTGCGGCGCAAACGTGGCATGGGCATGAGTGGCCCGGGCGGTGCCATGATGGCCGTGACCGCCGCGCAGCGTGGACCCCAGCCTCTCCGCTGCGTCTCACAAGTGGCTGATTATTCTGGCAGCACTGCCATCTGGGTCACTGTGTCCTCGAGCGCCTCTCCATAGCCCAGCCCAGCATGCGCGGGCGCGCACACACACACACGCACACACACACACGCGCACGCACACACACACACGCGCGCACGCACGCACGCACGCACGCACGCACGCACGCACGCACGCACACACACACACTCCCTTGTCAGCTCATCCCCTCTCTCCTCATCAGACAGTCACTATGCAAAGGCCTTCTTCTCTGCTACACCCCCCAACCCTATCCACCTCCACCTTCATCCCCACCCCCACCCCAGTTCCAATGCACTAAAAATAGCACTTCTATTTTTGTCTGGCGTGGAAAGGAGAAGACACAATTACCATCCCCCTTGCTGGAGATAAAGAAAAACATATTTATGACGTGCACCGAGGGATGACGACATCAAGACTGAGTCCTCCCCCCCCCCCTTCTCTTGTCCTTGGTATGACTTCCAGAGCTCATCTTGCTAGGAGGAGGAGAGGACAGGCAAGATCAAATTCATTTTAAATCGATTTATCTGCAATACACCAGGACAATCAAGTTGTGAGTGAATGCCCCATTACACATACAAATAGGAAATATCCATTTAAAATGTCCTTTACTCCATTTCCCTCAGATAACTTTTGTCCCAAAGGAATTTATTGTAGTGGCATTTTCCAAACTTACCAATTACAAAGAATTGGTTGTGGATGTATTGCCAACAAAGCAATGGAATTCTCAAGCGATTTATTTTGGCTCAGCTCTAGAGAACACACCTATGGAACACACACAGGCCGACACACACGCGGCAACACATACACGCTGACACATACAGACTGACACACACACACACACACACACACACACAGCAACACACACAGGCTGACACACACACACAGAGCGACACACACACGCCGACACACACAGACCGACACACACACACACACACACATGTCGACACACACAGACCGACACACACAGACCGACACACACAGGATTTGGTGATTGTTGCCTCTCCTGTTCTCAACCGTGCTGCTCTCCAGTGACACTGAACCAAAGCAGCAGTCGCAAAAACAAGTCTGCGGTCATCCAGGTTTGTGACGGGCCTCTTCCCAGACTGAAGATATTATTGTTTAAAAGCCCTCATGGTGCCTCGGTGTGGCAGATAATACTGGGACTCTGTTAATTCTGACTAATTCTCTGACTCCAGCTTCTTATAGTTGAATACAGTATCTTCTGCTTTACTTAGTATTTTATGATTAGAAACCAAATATTACTGGCATATGGACAAAGCAAAACATTTAAGGACACCACCTTGAGCTTTGAGAAACACTAATCGGCATCTTTTCACCACTGAAATTGTATATACCAGACAACTAATCAATTATGAAAATACTGGTTAGTCGCAGCCCTGGTGTGAATGTGTCTGTGTCCCATACAATCTTTGTGTATGTGTTCATGTGTATGTTTCAGTTGGGTGCTGTCAGACCCAGAAGGGTTGAGGTGCAGATAGAACAGTACAGTACAGTGACGAGTCAAATCCCCTCTCTCCTCTCCCAGAGTCTGTCTTGCTCCTCCTCTCCCCCCCCCCCTGCTCCCTTCTTCTCCTCCATGGCGAGAGTGACGGAGACTGCCCCTGCTTCTAGACATGTGTCCAATTAGGCATGCAGTGCTGCCCCAGCGTGCTCCAGCATGTTGAGATGAGAAAGATAGAAGTGAGAAGAGAGAAGAGAGAAGAGAGAGAGAGAGCACAAGCGCATCCTTTCCTGTGAATGCTTCTCTCTCCATCCCATCATCTCTCTCTTGGTCTCTCTCTCTCTCTCCTCACTGTGCATGCACTCTTGCCTAGGGATGACAAATCTACTGCAGACATCTTGTGAGCTTCTGACGTTATGTTGTAACAGCATTACCTGCTCAATGAGGCGAGGATGCTCAGTACACACAGTGTGTGTGTGTGTGTGTGTGTGTGTGTGTGTGTGTGTGTTGGGGGGGGGGGGGGGTTACTATGGAGATATGACATAACAGCTCAGATGACCAATGATGCAAGACCCTGTTAAACAAAGACTGAGGCAGACAGACATCCCTGCAAAGGATGGGTGTTGAGACGTCATTGCACATTGCAAAATGATATACAGAGATTTAAATACTGGAGAGAGGGAAACTAACTAGGTATCTAATGGGTTCCTTCTTGAACATCAGCGTCTGTTGCACCAGCCTCATCCCCAAGCATGATAAAATGAAACTGACCATAGATATTCCAAAGGGATTTGCCTTACCATGGTCAAACATGGTGCACTGGTGCATGGTGCCAATCTGAACTACCTTGAGTTCTATGGCAGACCTGGCTCTTCTTCTCATTGAACTAGCTCGCAGGGAGCCAACCCCAAACCCTAACTCAGTGCACAGAGAGGGGAAGAATGGCAGGGTGGCAAAAGACCCAGTTACCCAAAACAAAACACAAAAGGCTGTATGCTTAGTGATGCATATCAACAAGACAGCTTGCAGTGATTAAATAAATGACAACACAACAATAAAGATGGAATACCAAAGTTGAGAAAAAATAGATTTGGCAAAGAACCTGCTCTACTTTCTAGCACTCTCTCTTCCCTTCTCGGTCTTTCAGTCAGTGTGTGTGTACTAACTATAAATCAGAAATATGGCGAATGCAGATACGAAGCATGCCGAAAATAAACATAACCTTGATGCCAAAATATATATTTATTTATCCATTCAGAGGAGTATTATGCAACTTCTCCATACATATTGTGCTCTACATCAAAACAGATCTAGTCAGAGAGATAGTAAAGGGGGATGAGCATGTCTGGAATACTTAGTTTCTGAAGCTTTAAGGAAACATGCACATGGGCTTATAACATGTTAATAAAACATCAGTAACAGTATTAGAAAATGTAGTGTGATTGAATTGCATGTGAGAGCACTTTCTGAAAAGCGAGAAGGCTAAAAATACTGTCATCCCGTTCTTTAAGTTCTTTACATTATATGATGGCTCCACAGCAGTGGAAAGGCATCCATACAGTGCACTGCACGTGAAGAAAAGAAGGCCTTGTCTCAACACACTCAGTCTCCCAACATGGCTCTCAACTAATGATGCGTGCCTGTGTATAAGTAGTAGCAGTGGCCCACTGGCCCAACCCACGAACATATATGCAAGGATGTCCCAGTTAGCAGGTGGGAGAACTGACAATGAGGGGAATCACCACCAGTTCCACACAGTGGCGAGACCCTCCAACCTCACTCCCATACTGTCAGAGGCGCGTTAAATTTAGCCCTCCACATCCATTCCGCGCTGCCAAGCGTTAATCACCTAGTTCATCTTCATTAGCAAGTTGAGTGCTGCCCTGGATGGGAAAGGGACCAGGCCCGGGGGGTGGGGAGGGGTGGGGGGGTGCGGGGACCCTGAATGCTGGTCCCCCCCCCCCCCCCCCCCGCCCCGCCCATGGAAAACTGAAATCAGGTGTGTACACATTCTCTCCCAATGTATGATGTCAGCAGCTAAGGCTACTTCATCTCTCTCTAAAATCAATAAAATCAATCTGCCTTAAAACCAGCTGAAAAAAAGCTGTTACGCTTGACCAAAATTAGAATGAATGCCCCCTGAATGGACATTGTGACTGCTTCCAAGGGGTTACTGACCTCACTCTCCAGCCTCTAGCTCTTACTGTACCTTTGTCTGTACACACAAAGATCAATAGAGTCTATTTTTAAAGTGCATGAGTGGAGTATCAGTGATTGGCCATTTATGAATGTGACGGGCGTCTTAATAACCTCATTAGCGCCTGGTGGCAGCGCGCCTCCTGCTGTGAGTGTGAGCTGTCAACTTTGACGACAGAAAGGCATGCCCATCTACAGAGCCATCAAAAAGCCATGCCAGGGCTTTGAGGCCAGGAGGGTTATCCCAGCAGGAGTGATGAACCTCTGGGTAATGTGTTAGAAGTGTCCCTCCAAACCCCGCTCTTAAGTCTTCCATCATGCGAGACAAGAGAAGATTCAGGGTTGGTCCAAAAGAGACTCATCCAGATCCAGACATAACTACACTACCGGTCAAAAGTTTGGGGCCACTTAGAAGTTTCCATTCCACTCCCTTATAGATCCTTTTGCAATTATGTAAGCACATAATGTAATCTATAAACTGCTGCCCTGATTAAAAAAAAAACAATGCAAATGATCTTAGCTGGTATTCTGTCTATAATGGAGTGGAATGGAAATTTCTGTGACCCCAAACTTTTGACCAGTAGTGTATTTGCTGACGTTTAGCGCATTGGTTATAGCAAACAAGACGAGTTGAATCATTGTTAGATGGTGGGTCACTCCATTTAAGGAGTTAAAGTGCTCTGGTCTCATACGGCACACACTATGATTTCAGTTATTTTGGCAAATACAGTAATCAAATTAGCTATGCCAAAATAATCAAAATGATGTCAGCTTTTTAAGCAAGGGAACAAATACCAGAGAAAGGCATGATGTTAGAGTGTTTGCTTGGCCGCAGTTTGGCTGGACTTGAGTGCAAGTGCACAGACAATATCAGGCTTCGAGACCTGCGACAAAAACATTGGTTTCTCTTTCCATCACAAATTATCTCAAAACAAACACTGTGTCAAAATTCTACATTTCTGTGCAGGTTGCTTGAAGACTTGGCATGATGTTAAAAACCATAACTTAAAGATGCTTGTGTAACACCAAATGAATTCAAGTTCACACCACATTTGGGAGTGCACTGAAACAGAGATGAAAACCCAGCACAGCGCACTGACAAGCTTGCGATTCTGCTCAAAGCAAACCATGCTAATTAAACAACCGCAAGGAAGACAACCAAAATTGTATGGCCTGGGTAATGGACTGTCGTCCCACATTTGCCACTAAGGGCTAGGCGAACAGTTTTTTCTTCTGTTGCTAATTTGCCAGGCTGAACCCTCATGACCTTTTTGAATTAACAGAAGAAAAGGGGGAAAAAAAGAAAAAAAGCTACAGGCTTCATGAAGAGAACGGGAGCTTCCATCCCCCGCAGAGGGACTACGTTTCAGCACAGCACAGTGCAGCCCTCATTCTCAGGTTTAGTTATAAAACCCTACCCCTGCCTCAAATGAGTTTTGACTGTGGCTTTATGTAATCAGACAGTCTATCAAAGAACTGCTTACATAAATGCAGCGGCAGTCAGAAGATTAGAGGTTTAAAGCTCATTATTCGCCCGTCGCAGATTTTAATATCTCAAGTATATTTGTCTAGCTGAATGCGGCCATATAACAGCAAATATCCTGGACCTACAACGACAGGTTGGAAGAACCTCCTCTTATTAATGCTCTTATCAATGCCTCTAAGGCAACAGGTGTCTGCAGTCCAAGTGGTCAGTCTTTGGTCAGTATCAGTGGGTAGGATCTGGGGTGGGATCCATGTATCCATGTATCCATGCTCTGAATCCTCCGCGTCTCGGCTTCCCGTTCCAGGCATCTGTCTGGTTCGCGTCCAGACCTCGACCTCGCCGTCTCCTCCAGCAGAGTGGGGTCAGAAAGGGGTTGCGTTTGATTTACCGCACGAGGGCAAACCTTCATCCCTGCTCCGAGAGCATTTGAAGGGGATTTATCCGACTTCATAAAGCCAAAGCAATCACGCGTCGCTTGTGGGCTCGACTCCTCTCAACACATACACCACCCCCTTTCTGTGTGTGTGTGTGTGTGTGTGTGTGTGTGTGTGTGTGTGTGTGTGTGTGTGTGTGTGTGTGTGTGTGTGTGTTTGTGTGTTTGTGTGTCTGTGTGTGTGTGAGGGGTACTGGTGGGGGGCATGTAAGATGGTGGCATGTCATAAATCACACACACATAATGAGGACATTTAGGGTGGGCTATATATGGAGGAGAGGAAAGGTATGTAGGGCGGCCTCTTCTCCTCTGAATTAATGACCACCCTCTCTCTCTTTCCTTATCTTTCTCTCTCTATCGCTCCATTCCTTTCTTTCTCCAACATCATGGAGGCCACGATGGATCATATGTGTGCAGAAAAAGCAGGCTGAATCCTTCCTGGAAGAAGGAGGAACCTGGAAGAAAGATAAGAAAGCCCCTCTCTCTCACCACCATATCCTATGCCTGTGGGATCGAACTGTGCCCCCCTCACATCTAGTTGTTTCTGACTGCAGTGCCTTGTGGGTACCAGAATAGGCCTCGGCTTCACAAAAGGCTTCGTGATTAATTAGGTCTCTATTTAGGGGGAACTGGGCCAAAAATACTCCAAGGTGTAATTATTGAGGTAGGCATATATTCCTGCACTGATCATATATTGACCAACTGACCTCTGGTTACATTTATCCATCAAATCTCGTTATTCCTGGGGAATGTCCAACATAAAGCAAAGATGCATGAGAACACACACACACACAGAGAGAGAGAGAGAGAGAGAGAGAGAGAGAGAGAGAGAGAGAGAGAGAGAGAGAGAGAGAGAGAGGAATTGCCCTAAATAAATAATCTGAAAAGCTCCCCCTTTGCAATATGAATGAGGACATTAAAGAGTAACAGTTAAACAAAGAACACTGCCCCCCCCCCCTAATTAGCTTTTTGCTTAATATTTACATATTTACAAAACATAATCACCACAGCCAGTACTGCCGAAGTTTAAAGTCAGGGTTCACATCCTTTGTGATGCATCACCACTCATTGGGCACTTCAAGCTACTGGTACCCAAAACCTCCCAACGGACCTGCTCCACCCCTTCTGCTTCTCTCACACACACACACACACACACACACCACTAACAACTAGCATGTATAGTGCTTTATCAATATTTCCAAAATGCTTTGAAGTGATGGGGGAACCTCACTAACCACCACTAATGTGTAGCACCCACCTGGCTGATGCACGGCAGCCATTATGCACCAGAATGCTCACCACACACCAGCTTGAGGTGCAGAGTGAGGGAATTGCACATACACACACACACACAGACACACACACACACACACACACAAAGAAGCTGAGGGCAGGGAAATTCTACTCTTCGCTGTACACTGGGATCCATGTGTTTGAAAGGCATCATGATCAGACAAACCGATTGGTCAAACAGGACAGACAAAGAGGGTAATTTTCACCTTTTAGATAAAAAAAGATAAGCTGGTCTCATTCAAGGGTGGTGATGCTTAAGATCTGCTGTTATATCATAACTCACAACTCAAGAGGGGCCAACTACAGGATCCATGTCATTTTGGACTGAGAAATGCTCATGCTTTTTGGGCAGCTGATAAAGGAAAGTAGAAGGCCCAAGTATGAACTTATCTGATACATTTCTCCAGCATTAGCCCATATTTAACTGTCATTTTAGAACTCACATCCTTTTTCATTCCCATCATTTTTATGTCATGACCACAGTATAACTGAAGGCCATGACCAATTATGATAGGATAAAAGTGATTTAATTGAGCGCTGAGTTTGAGAAGTCTGTTTCTTACACCCATAAAAGGATCCATTTTCATTTATTTCTTCAGAGAAGGATTTTGTTATCTCCACTCTTCTTGAATTTGTTCAGTTCCAGTAATTGATTAGCTTGGCGGGCCATCCTATATCATTGAAATGTATAGTCTGGAATCGAATCATTCACCTGCTTAATCCAAGGGGCGGGCAGAGAATTGTCTTTCAAACTGCCTAGGCATGCAATAGGCCAGCGCTACGACCATATCCGTATCCGGTCGGCAAAACGGCAAATACATCCTTCTTCGAAAGGAATGACTTAAGTGCATTGTGTTGCTCTACTTTCAAAGAAAAGCACAAGTCCAACTCCTCCAAAGTTGACGCCAACGCCGATTCAATCAACCGCTCTTCGTTCGCCATAGCCACCTTCCTTGTTGTTCACCGTCGCAGGATGTCGTTATCCTGTTAAGCCCGCCTTAAGACTCTCTAACGAAATAGAGCGCTGTGATTGGAGAACATCCACGGTGTTAAGCCAATAGAAATTCCTATGGTTCGATACTAGACGTACAGGCTGAGCAAATTAATTTGCCGCCGCTAGGGTGCGTCTAGATTTCTAGGCTAGTAATTGATGTCAACCACCATGAATTTTCCATGAAGGATGCAGTCAAATTTCTTCAACATAATATACAACTCAAACGGCACGCACAGAGGGCAGACCTCCACCAAATATGTAGCTCTGGTGTATACAAGTCAAACTTGGGATATCAGTGTAACTGGCTTTTAAATGTCAACATAAACACTGTCCAATCATAATAATAAGCTGTATATCACCCTTCAGTTTGGTATTAAAATCCTGCATTGTTGCATTAACTCATTCATTCCATCAGGAGAACTCCACCATGCTATTTGGGTCAAGAAATGCCTTCCATTGGTTTGAGCACTAGAGGGCAAACCAGGCGTAAATGCCATACGGCGCAATGGATACGAAAGGGATACTAAAAACACTACAGTTAGCCCATAATCCAAAATGTTATGGGTTCGTCCTTGGACAATGCTACACCTTTCCATCAAGTTTCGTGGAAATTGGGCAGAGATTGTGTAGTCCTGCACACAGACAGACGGAGGGACAGACGGACAAACCACACCAAATACATGACCTTCTGGCGGAGGTAACAAACATGCACTGATGATGCATTTACCAACAGTGTCATGTCTGGACCATCCATGGCAATGAGCATGCCTTTAGCCGATAGGGAATTTAACAGAAGCACGCACACACAACAAGGCTACAGACTGGTTGGTGGCAGGGCAGATTGACTCTGCTTGTAAAAATAGTATAGTGTTTGCCTTCCCCCCCAGTACACAGTCACACTGAGCATCTGTATCCAGCCAGTCTTGCCACTAAATACCTGTGAAGTCAAGGAAAGCGGTATGCTACGTGTTCAGGAGCAGATAAATGTGATTGTTACAACAGGAACAGACAAACAGACAAACGTGTCTCCTGTAAATTTACTGTAACCCAACAGTAGCACCCTCTACCTGTTCTTTGTTGATGAATGTATCCCCAAAATAAAGATATTCCTAAAGCCTTCTGTTTTCCACTGGTTCACAAACACCATAGCCTTTTTATGACTTCACTGTACATACGGTCTGCTGAGCCTCAAGCACTACTTTCGATCGGCCTGTTTTCTCCCCCTTTGCAGGAATATGTTTCAAAGAGAATTGCAGATTGTTTAGCAATAGTAGAAGGCAGCAGCATGGGGGATAGAGCTGCCTTTGCCATGTGAAATAAGCCTATGGATCAACACATTATAATCTTAATCTAGCTACAGTCTTCCATGCTGCACCAAGCCATGCTAGTGTAAAATACTCCAGACAGAAATCCACCTAAATTAAAAGAACATACATCAATGTCGAACACCCTCCTCAATGACCACAATTAAACTGTATGGCTGGTGATTCCCCATTCCAGTGTTCAGAGAATACACTGTCGATCCAAACTCCCATTTATTTGTTCAACGGAGAATAAAGCTGAAAAGGCCATCCATCTGGGAATGGCTTGCTGTCACCGCTCTGGCACGGTGCGCTGTAAAACTGGCTAAAATAATGAAGTGTTCTGCTCCTCAGTGAGTGTGTGTAAGAAATGGGCTGGGGCAAGTGATAAATGGGATATCTCTCTCGCTCTCTCTCTATCACACACACGCGCACACACACACACACACACACACAAACACACACACGCACAATCCTTAATTCAGCAAAGTGGAGGGAGGTGCTCCTCGAACCTGTTACTCCAGAGGGAATCCCATCTCCTTGCTCAGCCGCTAACTGGCTTGTTCTTGTCCCCCCACCCACCTCACTCATCACCTCCCTTGTCCACTTGTCTCTCCCAGAGAAGGTGACCCCATTGATTAACGGGTTTAGCAACACTAACAGGTACTCAGGATCTCACACACCACTTAAACAGATATCATCACTTCACTTTTCCATTCGATTTAGATTAGAGCGGGATAATGCAGCTTTGCCACTCCCCTGTGTTCACTTTGCTGTATCCCTTTCTCTGCATCTTTCTTACAGCTGTATATTAACACAAAATGACAAATTTGCTATGAAATCCCTATGGACACATTTATCACCCATTTTGCAATCTGTTAATCTGGTACTCAAAAGAAATGTACATTAGTGTGTGAGCACAACCTTTTGCAGCGAACTTTGTGATGATCTATGTTAATCCCAGTGGGGTTAAAAAGTATGGTCTCAGGACAGCATTATATCAGCATTGTATTAAAAAAGTCCCTCGACAGTTTATTATTTCAAAACCAGTGATGAACAAGCGTTCATACAACCTTTACAATTTTCCTTGGCGAAATTCATCAGGTTACCTACCTTTTGGACTTCAGAATAAGAATAAGATAGGCTAATCAAACACAAGCAATAACACACTGAATGAAATAGGCCCATGTAAGGTGCATGCCTACTACACTTCAAAAGAAATCAACATAAGACTCCACATTGTATGTTTTCAAGAATGCTGAAAGTGCAGGCTGGACAATTCCAGCGAATCAAGTGAAATGTTGAAGTCTTGAGGAATTATGCCTATAATCATTACAAACGAAGCCTACAATATAATTTAGACCAATAAGCATAAATAAACAGAATTGATCCATCCAGTAGGTTACATGTCAAAGCATCTATGCACACAATTCTAACTAGACCTACATTAAACTGACCATTTTGAGAGAAACAATCTTGATTTTTGCACATTTAAATGACTAAGGATAAGAGGACTTCATATTAAACTGGCTTTGTGTGTAGGCCTATCCATTGTGCTGCTGCCACCCAGTACCTGTAGGCTATATCAATGTGTTGTCTTGCTTCAAACTAAAACACAAGCTGCCCAAAGAGGATCACGCTAAACTCGTGCAAAAAAAACAAAAAAAACAAAACAAGACATAGGCTACTAACTTCTGACATGTGCAATGGAAAACCCGTTACCAAAATGAAATTAGGGATAATCTCTATGTTTAACTATCATGTCACACTTTGAGACACGCACTCCCCTTCCATTTCGTCATCGGTGCGGACTCACCTGTGCTTTCAGCAACACGCGATAAACCGGACACCACCATAAGCAAAAGCCCCATGAAGCACATCTGTCCAAGGAACAACTCCTTTCGCCCCTTCCTCCTCGCTTTGATCTTCCTCTGGCTGAGCATCACTTGCAGCGGGCAACTCTGGACCCCGGCAGACTTAGGCATCCAGCCAACGATAACCCCATCCATTTCGAAACCTCGACAGCGAGTACCCAACGAACTGCGCGGATAGTGCAAAAAAAGAGATTCTTGGGATCGGGGGTGGACGAGAGAGAGCGAGATGGGGAAAGTTTAGACACGGAAGAGGTGTTTTGACAGTGTTCACACGCGGCTGTTAATGTTTTCGCTTTTCATTAAAGCTGTTTTGTTCTATATAATTTCAAATCCCGATAATGCGAAACATAGATATCGCGAAAGGAAGAAGCGCTCCATTTGATTGCGTCTGCTCGTTGCCGATTTTTGCAGGACACGATTCGTAGTGGGCAAGATGATGTTGGAGAGTGAACGGTAGTGGGAGGGCTGAACATAGGGGAGTGAGCAAAAGAGAGGGGGGCGTTAAAGACAGCTTGATACAGTGCAGCTGCTCGATGGTGAAATACCTTGCCCTAACATTACGGAGGGGTGGTGAGAGGAGGGGCGTTTTACGAAGATTTCTAAGGGAAGCAACTCTGAGGAGAAAGAGTCTATTTGCTCAATGCCGCCACCTGTTGGATCGACCTGTTGGTTGCCTAAAATTGTCGATGGCAGACAAGTTAGTTGTCAAGTGCCCTTTTTACCATCTTACAGTTTTTTTAAATCGTGTTGGTGCATTTCTCAGATTAGAATTACAATTATAAAAACTGCTGGCTCAACCTCCAAACTTGTGGGCCTACGTGTGCACATCATAATCAATTCCTCTTACTTTAAACACATAGCAAATGCTTTTGTACATCCATGTGATTGCTTGTGTACAATTGACAGCTGTTTTTTACATCTTATATAGCTAATGTCATGTCAGTGAAAAAGCATCAAACAGGTTCAAAGAACTGGGGGATTTCATCATCTAAAGTAGCCTAGGCTAGTTTTTCTCAGTCACTTTGGTGCATTTCTCAAGTGATCATTAACATTTGCACAACAGTGCATTTCTCAAAACAATTAGTGCAAACTACATCACATCACATGTGTTTACTTGCAAAAGCACGCATCTTGCTGAAATGCTTAGTCTATGTCTTAAAAGCATGTATCTACCAATGAAACTGTCAGTGCAATCAAAATGACATGCCCTTATGCCATTGTTTATGAACAAGATAGTCAAACTTCTTTGTCATGTTGTTTATATGACAATTTACACTGTAAATATTTTCAAATGAACAATGTGCAAGGTAGCACTATGCTATGTGGCATACCTATTCTAAAACGACAAAGTTACACATTATTGTGTTTGGAAGGAGCTGATTATAAGAGAGTATATACTAGACAGGACAACTAGTTCAACACTTTTGCATGAAATGACCCAAACTATGAAATAAGGCCTAATTGTTTTACGGGATAGGACTATTCAGCATGGAACCAGTATAGTGTTTTTTTCCCCATCCATGATCATATTGCCGTGCATTAGTGCCTATGGTAGGGTGACCATTTCCATAACACCAAAAAGCAGGACATTATACGGCATATCAATAAATTACTATGGTGTACATAGGACTCTGGTATACTTTCATTTACAATACAATTTTGTGTGGTTTAACTATTACGGACGGGCCATCTGTAGGCTTTTACCCCAAAATCGCATTGTTCTTATACTCTAGAAGCCACTGTTGTCACCCAATTTGGCCCACCATCAAATGCTTGACCTCTTTGGAAAGCTGAGACACAGTAGTTTCAGTAGAGACCATCAGAATAACTGTGTGATGTACTGACACAGGGCTACAGAGGCTAGAATATAGTTTTTTCTTCTTGCCGGATTGCAAGCATCTCTGAACTGACCACAATTCAGCCCTCTAGGTAATTTGAATGGACTTAGAAACACAACTGAGCACTAGCACCAGGTCTTGTGAAGCTTTGTGCAAAAGTAGATCAATATAGAACGATTATTTATTTACCAAGGTATACTCATGCGTTTTGTAAAATGCCCTATGGAAACTCAAAATGCATACTGACAATAAAAGCCTTACTGTGTAACAACCTCTCTAGAAGCATAATCTTGGTCTCAAATGAAAGGTAACACTCTGAGGTTTCTTGTAGACTATTTGGATTGTATGTCAGGTGTTCTGATATAGAATGACTACACAAAATATGGAATAATTACACAAAAGTCTCTATTTTTGCATTTACTTTTTTGGTTCAATGGCTGTGTATAAGATAAACTATAGATCTGCACAACTAATATTGAATAAAACAACATGAAGATTCAATTTCTATGGATTCTTGTGAATATTTCAGTATCCAATGTTGCATCTACTTATTGTGCTCCAGCTACACTGCAGCCAGAGGTCAGGGTAGCACCAAAAGCGGAGGAGGGGGAGGAAGGCATTATTATCATCAATCTGACAATGTAAAGCACTATACAGACTGTGCATAAAAATGGTCATTTTTGGATTCCCAAGAGTCCAAGCTTTCACATGGTGTGAATAGCAATATGGTGCATACAATTGATTTTGAATGTTGGGGGGTGGTGGGGAAGGGGGGGGGGGGGGGGTGGTGTCTGTTAAAGTTTAAAGATGATGTTTGTGTGAATAGGAAAAAATATTAATGAAAAGTCAAAAAGTGTTTGTTCACAGTATTTGTATTTATTCAATATGTGGTGTGTGTGTGTATAAAGTATAAAGTATACTCTTTTGATCCCATGAGGGAAATTCAGTCTCTGCATTTATCCCAATCTGTGAATTAGTGAAACACACTCAGCACACAGTGAACAGAGAGGAGAAGCACACACTAATGCCGACGCAGTCAGCTGCCTGCTACAGCGGCGCTCGGGGAGCAGTGAGAGGTTATAGGGCCTTGCTCAAGGGCACTTCGGGAACTGGCAACTCTCCGGTTACAAGTCCGAAGCGCTAACCAGTAGGCTAACTTTCTGTCAATGAAGCTGGAATACATATGACGTAGCAGTACATAGAGCCTTGTAGAGCTAACCAATGATATCTGCTCAGATATTTATCTGACACCGCTCTTAGTCAATAATTTGTTAGACTAGATATGTTACTGCATTGGACATTGTGCTGCGTCCCAGCAAAGATTCTAGAACTCCGCTCTTCAAGCCTGTCTCAAAAAGCAGGACAAATACGCGTCCTGCTTGATGTTGCGCAGGGCGCAGGACAGAGCATTAAAAATCAGGACTGTCCTTCCTAAAGCAGGACGTCTGGCTACCCTATACACATCGTCAAATGCCAATTAAGGGGACATCGCCCTACTTGACACTGGATCTTTTCTGATCAAATGTTATGTGGACATATTTTTTGGGCTTCAGAGAACGGATTTCTGGATATTTTCCATGTATTCTTTTCTCTGATCTCTCCCAGCTGCAGCTGTAGCTGCAGGAACTGCGTTCCTCCCCGTTCCCCTCCACTTTAACCCGTGTGTGTGTGTGTGGGGGAAGGGTGAGGGTGGTGTGGGGGGGAATGGTGTGGGAATGAACAAAAAAAAGTGAAAGCGTTGCTGTCACAGAAGGCTAGTTCCTCTAGAGCACTTCTACTTCACTACTCCGATGTCCCCTGTGCTCATCCCAAAAAAAACTATGAAGCCTATTCTTGGGCCCCTGTATCATTTCCTTTTTATTCCAGACAGGAATACTTTTACGTTCCTAACAAAGTCAGTTGAAGGGTGAATCAAATGATGGAAATAGGTTTTCTTTTTCAATGCTTTAGCCAGAACAGTTCCATCAAAGCAGCTGGACAAAAGTTACCCATTACTCATGGCCCACTGCACAATGGGAAGTGTGGAAATGAAGGGTAAAAGAAAGAACTAAAAAAGTAGAGAGAAAATCTAGTACCCTTTCAACAATAAAAACAACAACAATGCTTGAACGTTCTATTTGGGCCCCAATCTACTTCCTCTGCATTAAGATAACATATGGAATGTTAAAAAGGAAGTCTTGTGGGGCCAACTATGATGCTGATAATGGAACTCTCTTGAAAGGGTCCATAAAGTGACATTATGTAGGTGTTTTAAGGCATGCTTGCTGTTTACTCATTTTCATACCCAATTTCAGTGCTGTGAGGCCAGAGGCCAATCATTGACCATTCACCTTGCTCCATTCACTCCATTTTCTAAAGAACAACATGACATCAAATCAAACAGACTGACAGGTTTGGCTACGCATCCAGTTATCATAGACTTAGTTGACTCAGAGTAAGCACAACATGTCTACAACACAGCAAACAACTAAGGATGAGAGTATGGGGCGGGGCCATTGGTGGGCCGTGTTCTTCTCCTCTCATGGCCCTCTCCTCTCATATTGTAGTTTGGGAATGTGTGCACATCCAAATTAAGGTGCAGGAGCCAAAAGTCCAAGATCCAACATAACGGAGAAGGTCCATACACTTGCTCTCCGTTTTTTTTAAAACATTTTTTTTTAATTTATTTATTGCGTTCAATCCCCAACACAAATGACGTTTTGAGCCCTTCGGCTCTTCATCAGACTTCATGTTCATCAGACTTCTCCTCTTATAGTAGCCACGTCCTGTCTGTGTGCACCAGCTTCCCCCCACAGCACTGGTCCTGTTACTACACCTCATACCCACATCAGCTAATCGTGTGTGTGTGTGTGTGTGTGTGTGTGTGTGTGTGTGTGTGTGTGTGTGTGTGTGTGTGTGTATGTGTGTGTGTGTGTGTGAGAGAAAGAGAAAGAGAGAGGGAAAGAGAGAGAAGGGTCACAGTAAGATATGCACATGCTTGCCAGTTGCCATAGAGAAAGTGACTCACCTCATCAGTGAAGCACACAAAGAATTAAACACATACACACATACATAGCCACACACTGACATGCACT
Organism: Alosa sapidissima; assembly: GCF_018492685.1. Lineage (NCBI taxonomy): Eukaryota > Metazoa > Chordata > Actinopteri > Clupeiformes > Clupeidae > Alosa > Alosa sapidissima. The sequence continues at coordinate 15,022,751 of NC_055972.1, read as the reverse complement.
CCCATCCACACACACACACACACACCACTCCACACACACACACACACACACACACACACAAACACCGCCCCCCCCACACACACACACTTTGTCATGCCAGTAAAGCTCTATTGAATTGAATTGTATTGATTGAATTGATCTGAATTGAGAGAGAGAGAGAAAATGTATATTTCAAGTGTTTGTTGTAGTTTGATATGGCATATGAATTTGACTGACATTACCTGTCTGATACCCTTTTGCATCAATGAAACATATTTCTACACCTACATTAGCTCGCACAGTCAAATGACTCTGATTTGACAGGGCCTGTCTCACTCTGTTGACATAAACACACCTCATTCTCTGTGAATCAATAGCAACCTGCAAGGTCCTTTACAGGGCCTTAATAAGCACTCATCTTTGCACATTCTTTTGTGAAAATAAGAACAAATTTCCATTTCAACACTTCATATCGGACATATGTGTCATGATATCACTTTTCCATCACAGATCACTATTCAAACATTTGCATTATTGATAGTTATCAGCTTCAGTTTACTATTGACTTGACTGAGTGCACATTTAGCCTATTTCAGTGCCCTTGTACATTGGACCTTTTTGTAGTTGCGCAAAAAGTAAACTTGTACTGTATTTTACCAGAAGTGATATACAAACACAATTTTACCAGAAGTGAGACTCACCTTTCCAAAACAATGACATACTTGGTCAAAATAATCACTATTATTCTGAGGACACTGGAAGCCAAATAGGTATTACATGCATCTTGGGCAAAACACTCCTCTGGAACTGGACATGTTCACATTGCGATTGTGCTTTCTGCCACCTTTTCTAATTCATAAAATAAACAATTTTCCAATCTGAAAATACATATGAGCCACTCATGTGCATTTCCACTGACTTTTAAATATGCATTATTATGGGTTTAAAACTAGTGCGCTATCTATAAGACATCCATCAAAACATCCATCGAATAACTAACTATCAACAAATCACATTCCTTCAACTATCAATATTTACTGTAATCCCAACAGAATTAGCCAGTGCTTTAATATTGACATTGTACTGCAGTCCATGGTGTAAGTTAGACAATGAATTTGTGCAGCCATATTAGACTGTATCACAGATTTGTTTTGAGAGAGCATAAACACCTGGACTTGTCAGGTTTTGGACTGTTTTCCTTCCAAATAGGCAATACAGTACGTTCTCTAAATGTGCCTTAAATCCATACTTTCAAAGAACAACATAGAACAGGTATCTCCAATGGAGTTTGGAGTCTTTGTATGAGAACTGTGTTAAAGAACTATGTCAAATGTTTTGGAAAATAATGTGAAACGAGTTAAACTAATGAAAATGTGTTAAATAATTTGCAAGAGATGACTTCTGCTGTGCTAAGAAGATTAAGATCAAGTGGATCCCAGTTTCATTAAGTGCATCCAAACAATCGTGAAAAACTTCATAACTGGTGTATAATTAAGCAATATGCCACTAGTGAAATAAGATAACATGGATGTCAGTCGTGGGCATGAGGCCAATCACTGACCATTCACCTTGCTCCATTCACTCCATTTTCTTTCTCAAAAACCACATGTGACGTTACGGAATTGCTGCTCAGTTGCTTTGAATGAATGGAACATTCTCATTTGACATTTCAGTACAAAATGCGGAGTGATTACTAGTGGTAAAGAGTCAGAGTGGGGATGTTCTGAGATTTTAGAACTTATGGAATGCCTCTTGTCCAATCAGAAAGTTATCAATAGTTTGACTGAATACCTGTTGTATAAATATGAATTGCATACATTTGATCTTCAAATAAATTTGAAAATTATGCCTAAATAGTTCTGTTAAAATAGTTCTGAGGGACCTCTGTGTCACCAAACTTTAGGTGGATTCCAGCAGCATAACTGTATGTACACACCGCCGCCGACTTGAGCTTCAAAAGAAGCTCTGGTCGCCCTGTCAAGGACGCTTGTCAAAAAAGTACAGGGAAGCTTTGGACACTTTGGCCGCTCTGACGTGACAGCATTTTACGTTCGATCATGTTCTATCTTAATACTTTATTTAAAAGCCATCTATTGGATTGGTTGCTGGTCGTTGGTCGCTGAACCGCGTCACAACTCATTACCATAAAGTTGACTGACTTTCAACTTTCTGCTTGACGCTCAAGACGCCCAAAGAGCGACGCCGACGGATTTGCCGCTTCTTGCAGCTGAGAGAAGCCGGCTTCCATTAAAAATGAATGACTTCCTGACTCTTTGGAAGCTCAAGTCGGCGGTGGTGTGTACGTACAGTAACTGGTTCCCTGAGAACTACCAGCAGACCCAGCCCTGCTTGGGACCAGCCTGAAACTCCTCCACAGCCCAGCCAGGACCCAGTGGTGTCAGGATCACCTCAGTAGGGAGTGATGAATTGTGTTGTCCCTGAGACATGCTTCATTCAGGTTCAACTGGGGACCTAGTTCAGTGTGTGTCTAGTGGAGGAGACAAGGGCCCTCTAGTCTGGAAGGAAAGGCCCAGCAGATTCTCACCAACCTCAGGACAGCCAAGACGTGGTAGAGAAGCTTGCTGGGCTGGTAGAATAAGCAGGGTCGAAACGTTGCCATTGTACATTAAATATGGGAGTCTAAAGCAGTGTTGCGGACATTATATATTTTTTTCACTGGAGTAGATTTTTTGTCCTGCACCCATGGGCGGATTATGAACCTTCGGGCCCCTGGGCCCAGATGTATTAAGGGCCCCCTTACTAATACTAAATTTAATCAGATTCATAGCCTACATCCTGATTTGTTGATATTGAGGCAATGATTCCATGCAATGGCTTGGGCTTCAGGGCCCCCTGACCCCTTGGGCCCCTGGGCCTGGGCCCGGTAGGCCCGTGCAGTAATCCATCCCTGCCTGCACCTGCCAGAAGGTGGGATGTGCACACAATAACTGTTTTTGACAGACAGACAGACAGACACACAGACACACACACACACACACACACACACACTTTGCATATGTGTACTATGCATGTTGTGTATATATATTGTAACAATCTGCTAGGTAGTTTTTAGATTATTAACAAAAATCTCATTTATTAACAAAAAGACTTATGGACTGAGATACACCTAATGAAAATGCTTCTTAATTATTCAGGGATACCCAGGGAATGCAATGGATATATGGTCTTTTAACATATTTCTCAAACCCAAACAATATTGCACAATAACAACAATCAGTCCCATTCACCTAATGTCCAACAAGCCATGCTGTAGGTTTAATGTCTATGTGCGCAGCCCACACGCTTTTGCCAGCACGAAACAGGCACAAGCGAAACAATATCCACAGAAACAGTCTTATAAATCTAACAGAAAAGGTCAAAAAAGTTATCCACAATGGAGATGGAAAAAATACTCTGTTATCAGTGAATGAACCAAAAAACAAATCCCAGCAATAAAAAACAACAATGAAGAACGGTGGTATCTCCACAAACAGTCTATGGTCTTTGGTGAGTACCTGTTTCACCTTTTAAATTATAAACTTTGTAACAGGTCTCACATAGTCTCCCTGCGTAATTTAAGCTCCCTTTCTCTGCACGCACACACACACACACACACACACACACACACACACACACACACACACACACACACATATGTGTATATTGTGTGTATACATAACTCTTTTGACATTTGGTATTTGTGAGATGAAATGTAACACATTCTTGAATTTTCCTATGATGAAATAAATCAGAAATGAAATGCACATGCATCCTACTTTCAATATTTAATTTGACCATTTGTAAACCTCAGCAAAACCCCTTTAGTCTCCCGTTGGAAATAAGCCACTGTTTGTTGACTCTTTAAATGTGTTCCCGGCAAAGTCCAAGGTCCAGAACGAATCACACACACAAAAAAAATCTTCCATAGCATCCAAAACCTGATCTGGCCTGACCTGACAGAGTATAAAGCTCAGAGAGTACATGAGAGGGACACAGACGTCTAACAGCTTCAGTGTCAACTGTTCCTCCAAACAAACTACAGCCATGGGTGGTAATTGTACCCATGAACAGGCTAATTTTTATCAAATGAACCTTGATCATCCAGCTCTACCCAACTATTCAATGTACCCTTTGTTTACACGGTACCTAGGAGAAAACACCTCTGACCATCTGCATTCTCACTACATCTATGTGAGAGGTTCTTTGACGTCGGCACAGCTGGTTGACTTTGACCAGAGTTTACAGTCTACGTTTGGTAATAGCACGGTGGCCTTCGGCAATGTGGGGGTTGTGGCGTTGGCCCTGTCCCTGTTTTTTGATGTCCTGGCGACTCAACTGAGACAGGGAACAAATGAGACCACTGATCCCATCCGCCAAATGTTCCGAGACCAAGACAATGAAGACTCTGAACTGGGGATCATCATCAGTGACTACCTGAAGCTCGTGCCACAGATTGCCAACCACCCACAAAGAATGAAGAATGTGACAGCTCTTTATGAGAACAGACTGAAAGATGCTATTGTTAAAAGTATCCAAAACAACTGTTCAGATGAGCTGCCTGTCAGTGTTAGTGACAAAGAAATAAGACAGGTTTTTAATGGAGTTTATTTCCATGCATATCTGTGGATCCACCTGAAACGTACCCAAGGAGACAATTCACCTCAAAAATATGATTTAATTGATGAAGAATACTTGCAAAAGTGTACTAACATGATAATGTTTCCCATCATACAATCATTGGTAGCACTTGCTGAAAATCCTGAAGTGCCCATCAAAGCCAAAGGGGCTAGTTCTAGTTGTCTGGAATGGATAGCTTTAGCTGTATTGCTGAAACAAATGGATTCTTTAAAAGATATCTCTTCACATTATTTAACTAACAAATATGCCGAAACTGGTGATTTCATTCTAACACCCTGATTAAAAAAAATACTGTAGGTCTTTTCATTTTGGTCAGGAAACAGCTGACTGATTCTGAAATGTCATTCCTTGTCATTGCTGTAGCGTAGCCTATATATGTTGCCAAACTGATGACCAGTGTAAAAAATAAACCTTACATTTTATGCCACTCATTGTCTCTTAGCCTCTTGACTCCAGGAAGATGGCTAGAAAGCTAAGTGAGTAGTTTCATGGTAAATATTCTTGTTGGATAATAGTAGTGTAATAGCCCTAATATAATCCTTACCCCAACTTATCCAGTGGCTGGATCTTTTCTTGTCATCTTGTTTTTTTTGTATCTTGTTGTTTGTGGGCATATATGCGGGCTTTAGGTGTGTGTGTTTGTGTGTGTGTGTGGTTCTTTCAGACCAACCAGTTGCCAGACACCAAAGAAGAGTCAGATGGGAAAGGTTAATCGGTTACAATTTATTAGAAACACAGGGAAGTTGGGGGTATCTGCTCACTTTCAGGGTTTAAAGGCACACTCAAATCCAAGAGCACATAGTGAATACACTACAATGACAATGCACGCTTTCAAAGACTTATGCGATCTCAAGATCCAAAACCACTACAATCACAGCGATTCAAATAGGCCTACAAGTAAGCAGCCAGCCCCTGGCTACAGCAAGTGGTCCTTAACCAATTAGTTACCGGTAATTTTATTTTACATGAATAAATAGGATCAAATTATTCTTTACGTTTCTAATATTAATACATCAAATATATATATCAAATATTTATATTCAAATATAAATCACAGTCACAGTCTTATCCAGTAGTTCCAATGCGTACAACTTCTAGACTGCTGGATGAGCCACCAGGGAGAGGGAGAGGTACGCAGTCTCAGCACAGGACAGCCTCCCTGGGATCACACTAAGCAGCGACAAGTGTAACGCAACACTCAGGGCCAGATGTACGTACATTTGCGAACGTAGCGTTTTTATTATTATTGCTGGATGTCAGCCGCAACAACCTGTCACGGACCTGCCGGGCTCCTCCTCCTTGTTGCTCTTTTCCTGCCTTGCGTCTCCTCAACAGGTATGCACAGGTGTGGCACAGGTGTGATGCGACGCGTGTGATTACTTCCTGGATCGTGGGCTTTAAGATTTCGTCAGACCTGGTTGTGGAGGCCGCCGCTTATCCTCCTCTCCCGCACCATTTTGGCTATTTGTTTCTTTACGCACGACACCTCAATTCTCATATCGCATACACTTTTATTTCCCAACCTATCATTTATACTGACTTTACTTAACCTACGTTGTTAATTCTTTAACTTAAATAAATACATATTTTTATACGGCAAAATCCGCGTGGTCTTCCCTCTCTGGTTACATAGCTAGTAGGTCTACTAGAACGGCTAAGACTTGTCGCGGAAGGTAAGCTTTTACCTGACGGTGATGGTACTGCTCCTAGAGGGCCTGCGCGTCCTCCTGATATATCCAACATGGTTAAGTTGCTCCCGAAGTTTAACGAGAGAGACCCAGATATTTTCTTTTCTTTATTTGAGAGTGTGGCTGATGACCGTGGCTGGTCTGACTCGGAGAGAACGTTGCTACTCTAAAGTGTTCTTGTAGGTAGAGCACAAGAAGCTTTTATTGCATTGCCGGTGGCAGACAGGAAAAATGATATGACGGTAAAAGATGCAGTGCTTAAAGTTTACGAGTTAGTTCCTGAAGCTTATCGTTTGCGGTTTCGCAGCTGGAGAAAGGGAGAGAAACAGACATGCACAGAGGTAGCGAGAGAGCTGAACAGCCACTTTAATCGTTGGTGCTCTGCAGTGGGAGTCGCTACATTTGAAGAGTTGTCTAACTTGATTGTTTTAGAACAGTTTAAAAACATCCTCCCTGAGCGTATCGCTACTTATATATCTGAGCTTAAGATGAAAACAGCAGCGGAAGCCGCAGTCGTGGCTGATGAATTCGCTTTGACACATAAGTATAGTTTAAAAGAACACAATACAGGTAAGGTTTATCGGGAACAACGCTTTGGGGAGCAACGCTTTGGACGTTTCAATAGAGTTTTGGGGTCTTCTTCGTCAGGTTAATTTGGGTCACCTACTTAGAGCAAAATAGATTCACACAAGGGCACTGTGGGTTTTCGCCGAGATTTCGCCTGTTTTAAAGGGGAAAAGTCATAGAAATAGCGCAGATACTGTTAGGGGGGTCACACTTGCTGTATCTGAGCCAGGAGTAACTTCTAAAGTTGTGGTGGCTGAGGAGGCTAAACCTGTGGTGGTTGTGACTTCATCTCAGTGATCAGGCCTGAGCTCTGCTGGGCCTAGTGAGAGCAACAGTAGGGCTGATTCAGTTGAAGCCTGTGGTAATGGCTACTTTTCTTTTTTTTACAGACGGTTTAGTTTCACTGGTGGGTAGTTCTGTCCAGGTGCCAGTTAAAATACTATTATAGTTAAATAAAAAAATGTCTTAGTGCGGGGGATTGGATTGCAGGTTGTCTCTGTTCCATTGCACAGGATCAATCTGCAGTCTGATTTGGTGCAGGGGGAAGTAACCATAGCAGTCCGCCCTTCTTTGCCTATAGAGGGTGTTCATCTCCTTTTGGGCAATAACCTAGCCGGAGAGCGTGTCTGGCGTGATATACCGCCAGATTTGACTTGCTCAAAGGCTATTACCAAGTCCCTTTGTCATCTCGGGCTCAGGAGGTTTCAGCCTTTATAACACCATCTGGCTTGTATTCCTACTCTGTTATAAGTTTTGGTTTACGCAACGCACCCGCCACATTTCAACGCTTAATGAACCGCGTTGTTTCCGGTTTGCAGGGGTGCGCTGTGTACCTTGATGATGTGGTGGTGTTTAGCGATGAGTGGTCTGAACATCTGGACCGTATTCGGGCTCTCTTTACCAGGCTTGTGGATGCTCGCCTTACTGTAAATCTCGCCAAATGCGAGTTTGCCCAGGCCACAGTTGTATACTTGGGGAAGGTCGTAGGGCATGGCCAAGTGAAGCCGGTCCATGCTAAGGTGGTGGCTATTGATAATTTCCCTGTTCCAACTACCAAACCCGAGTTGCGGCGCTTCTTGGGGATGGTAGGGTATTATCGTAGCTTTTGCCCCAACTTCTCCACTGTAGTAGCCCCTTTGACTGACCTGTTAAAGGCTAAGGTTAAGTTTGAATGGACTGTGGCCTCCCAGACTGCTTTTGACAATGTTAAGTTGTTGTTGACCTCTGCCCCAGTTCTGATGGCACCCCGTTTACCCTCTAGCACATGTTGGCACAAAACGTCATTTCTGTCAGAAGCCAGTCTATAATGCATACAGGGGTAACATGAGGTGAGTCAGACAGAAGAGGGGCCTGTCTTAGTAGCCTATTCCTGAATCCTGTCCCTTTCAAACTACGTTAAAATTGTGTGATTAGCCGCCAGCATAATAAAATCTAAATTAAAAGATAAAATCTTATTAGGCTCCAAACCTATGAGTCTAAGCCTTAGTTTAAAAAAATCTTCAGGTGTAAGTAATAAGTCAAAGAACCACATTCTGTGTAATGTAGAGGTTATCATAAGATACTCTAGTTTGTAATTTCTTTTAAAGTATACATTTTGATGTTGACATCATGACTACGGTCTTGCCATACATGTGTGGTCAAAATTAATCCAAGACAACTGGTGTGAGACTGCAGCTTTATTCACGACGCCGGGAGCATGTTACCCACATGAAATGTCAAAGTAACAAGCCCACACATCTGTGGGTGAAGCCAACTCTTATACCTTACCCCACACCCATGGAAAATCACAAGTTGTCACCCTCCATTAATCACTTAACCATCTGGTATTTTAACAGAGATAAGAAATGTTTACAACCCCACTTAACCATCTGGTGTTTTGACAAAGATAAGAAATGTTTATGACCCCCCATCCTGAGGGTTACCCACAATTCGCTGACACAAGGGTTAATTTAACTAAACATTCTAACATAGGAGTTTCCGAAAACACAAGGGTCAGAGTAAGGAGATGACAATTAGATTTCAGTACATGTATGTAAGGTATACTAAACATTCAATGAGAGACATATAAAATTTATCCCACACATGCATCAGTTGTGTATGTTTTGTGTGTGTGTGTGTGTGTGTGTGTGTGTGTGTGATTGGTAAGAGGTAAAACACCAAGAGAATGCTGGAGACAATGTGGCGATGGACTCAGGCACCAAACCATACACACATTTTTTGGAGCTGTAAGAATATAGAGCCTTTTTGGAGAGAGGTACACGTCGCTTTAAGTGAGATCTTGGGTTATGCATTTCCATTTACATGTAAGGTCCTATACCTAGGAGATTTGGAAGAATATGTATCCAAAGACGACCAATATCTAGTAAAGATTTTGCTTACAGCGAGTAAGAAGGCTATCACTAAGAACTGGCTAAAAGCAAACATACCAAATCGTAAACAGTGGTGTACTATCATTGAGGAAATCCAGAAGAATCATATGAAAAGAACTGGGGAAAGTGGTTACAAAATGAATTGAAGGTAGACATAACAAGTTAAAATAAAAATGTAGAGTATGAATGCACCCTCCTGTTTTAGGCCCCCTTATATTTTTTTTATTTTTATTTTTTTTTTGTGTCTGTTTATTTGCTTTTTGTTCTTTCTCTATGTATGTATTTGTTGTTACCAATAAAAATAAAGTAAAAAATTAAAAAAAAAAAACACCAAGAGAAAATAGAGACAGATTGTATTACTTCAGCATTGATTTCGTGGAACAGCCTGGCTGTCACCAAAGCCTCCTGCTAGAGTGCTTCAACGAAGCACCACTACTCTGGTGTCCTCTATGGGGATTCCAAAAATCGCAAAGTCTATTCTTGGGCCCCTGTATCATTTTATGTTTCTTAGTATCAGGCAAGACCCCATTTGCCTTGGTGCCAATGTCAGCCCAAGGGCATTTCAGGAGTTGAAATTAATCAGAAAATGACCCACACAACCTCTTATGCACCGACCCACACTCCCTTCCACTATTACACACATTGATCACAGACAGCAACACACATAATACACTGAAGAAGAATGTTTGATTCCATCCTTGCATGTTTAAATTTTCATTATATTTAAGATATTATATAAAAGAATCATCAGTATGTAATGATGAAGTCACCTCTTTCTTGAGCATACTGGTACTCATACAAAAAGGGACTTCCTATCATATAAAGGTGATTAAAAAGGTAAGAAAATCCAACAGCTTCTTTTGCATAATCAATACATTTAAAGATATCTTCATGAGTTTCTTGAACTCCAGTCAGATTTAGATAACTCAAAAACTGAATAACCAAACTCTCAATTAAAGAAAAAATGTATGTTATAAGATCCTGAGGCCTATCTACTCTACTGTCATTAAAAATGGTACAGTTCAGAAGCATTGTTTGGTTGTCGATGCGTTCCAGGTGAATACATAGATGGGAGTGAAAGAAGAGGGCATTAATGAAGGGTCCTAGCCCATCCAACCTTGTGTTGCTATCTGGCTCCTCTGCAGTGGACACTGCATACACTGTATGGTTCACAAGGGACTTTTTCAGTCTGTTTGCATAAAGTGCAGTCGCATTCCTCATTTTTTGTTGTTCATTGGCGATCTGCGGGACCAGCTTCAGGTAGTCACTGATGATGACACCCAGAATGGAGTCTTCAGTGTCCCTGTCTTGGAATATTTGGCGGATGGGATCAGTGGTCTCATTCTTTCCTTGTGTCAGTTGGGTCCCAAGAAGATCAAAGAACAGGGACAGGGCCAACGCCACAACCCCCACACTGCCGAAGGCCACTGTGCTGCTGTTACCAAACGTAGAGCGTAAACTCCGGTCAAAGTCAGCCAGCTCTGTTGGTGTCAGTGAGTCTCGTATGTCCAGGTAATGGGCCTGAAGAGAATCATTTTTGGTATGGTACAGGTAGTTGACAAACATTGGATCCATCGAGATGGCAGAGAAATCTGCATTAGCCAATATAAGTGTTTCAGCATTTGCAGTGCACAGTGACCCACCCATGGTACACTTTCCAAGTGAATGTGAGCGTGGTATCTGTCTGCTCTTGCGCCTCCACTCGATGAAGGGGCTCCATTGGCAGTTTGGTTCTTGTGCAAATATTAGCAGTTAATAATTATCAAACACAATATGAGAAGGGAATATGAACTACCACATCATGACCAAAACAGAAGCAGCTCACTGTTCATATAGAGATGCTTTTTCATCCATTCCACGAAACGCCCAGTTAAATTAATTCATATATTAACAGGAGTAGGAGGATACTGCTGCATGTATCTGATGCTTCTTTGATTCTATCCCAAAAGGCCACAACAGGCAAACAAAAGAACTGGTGATACAAAGTCAAGCTCACCCTCATACAACCTTTTCAAATGAAAAAGGAAAATGAATGGGACTGGGATAAATAAGACTAAGATGGAGGGTTGGATTGGTTCTGAGCGGCTGTGACAGCTATATATGTCTTAGACATGAACAATTTTATTCCTTTATTTCTTTTAAACAGCTGGTGTAAATATAGCCTGGTAGACGGCACCATCGATCTTCACAGAATCCAATCCCTCTGGTGTTACACCCTCAGGTCTGATGTCAACAGAGTGGTGCAATATTACAATCTGTGTCCACAGTAAACAGAAGTGGGGACACAGGTCGAAAACAGAGACTAAGTATGCAGCATTTGCTCAGACACACACATACACACACACATAATAAAGTTTGTGTGTGTGTGTAAAGTTTATCTATGTTATTTCTATGGTGTTAAGCCTTAATAGTAATCCCTCATAAGCACAGTCAGTTATATATGAGTGCATGCTGCAGCGCAGACCGCAATTTTTTCTAGACAGTTAGTGCACTCACTTTCTACCTCCTAATGTCGTTAAATTACTCCTTCTTTATTTCTCCTTGGGAACAGAGAGGCCTCTTCCTAAATTAATCCATGAAGCCATCCAGTAAGAATGGCCTAAACTGAAAGCAGAGAGAGAGAGAGAGGGGTGAGCGCAGGAGGCAGACAGATGTCATCTGGTGGCAGGCTGGTATGACTTATATGCCTATGGAGAAAAGTGGATTATGACCTCTGCTGCTCCTGGACACAGAGGGCCAGTGCACACATCGGTCATCCAACCATCTGAGTCCATCTAAGTCCTTACTCTTTCAACCTCCAAAGCTGGCGTGGCGTGATGGCTCCAACAGAAGCTTTGCAAGCATCATCATCATCATCATCGTTGTTGTCGTCAGCAGGAGAGGGTGTAGAGTGGCTAATCCTGGCTAGTGTGTGGCGATGTGACTGGTTGCTCTGGAGGCAGACATGGACTCTCCTCAGCACCTCTTCCAGCACTAATCCTCCTGCCCTATAAACAGCATTAACTTGAGCAAAACCCCATCAGTGGCAACCATGCCCATCTGTCCAATGGGGTTTCACTTACTTAAGGTTGTTAGGCTGTCTGTGTGTGTGTGTGTGTGTGTGTGTTTGGTCGTTTGTGTGGGTACATAGGAAGGGATGCAATATGCTGATGAGGGAGATATGTATTTCATATCTTTTGATGTGCTTGGGATGGGAGAGATGGTTGTTGGGGGGTTAGTTGGATATATACATACAGTCTATGGTTGTATGTGTCCCTGGTTAACATCTGTCTTCATGATCCCAGTCAGTGTGGGCAAACTCATTTCTTAATCCCCATCAAACATAATCATTGCACTACTATGACGGCCTGCTATATCATGTGTTTTCAAGAGTGTTTATTTATTTTTATTTATCGTCATCCATATACAGTGCCTACAGAAAGCTGATATAGTGGTGTAGAAAGGACTCAAAAGAGGTCAAGCTGGATTTGTTATAATATCATATGATTTTGTTGTTGTTATACTGCATTACTGCCCATGTGTTTTGACTTCTCCATGTCTGTACCATGACAATGAAAATATAATATTGAGGCAAAATACGAAAAGACAAGAGAATGGAAAAAAATACAGGGCTTCACTCTGATGACACAGACACCCATGAAGGGCGTCCAGATTTGCAGGAAATTGAGATTCCAATCACGCACAGATGTGGCCGAGGCCTACAATGGAACAGTCATTTTCTCATTTATTAAATTCTCCACAAAAATCACTGTGGATCTTCACTTCCCTGCTCCCCCTCCCCTTGATTTCAATAAGAGGGCAGGCAGGGTAAACCAGTTAAAAAACATATACAGTAGAAGGTAGATGGCACCGAGAAAATAACTTTTTTTTTTTTTTTTAAGAGTTGTGTCCCCCAAAGACTTTTTCTCCACCACTGACCGACCAACCAAACTGTATGAAACTAGATGGGGCCCTGAGGGTGGCCGGTGAGCGTGATGCATCTGGACAGCCCTGTGTCCTTGGAAGAAGCTCAGCGACGGTCATAGTGACATGCTGGCTCAACGCACGAAACATGAACGGGAAGGCCACACGCAGATCTCAAAATAATCAAGTGAATTTATGAAATAATAAAAGTAATATTAACAAAGACTACATAGACTACAAGACACAGTAGTGTGCAAGTCAGTATGAAAGGAACCAAAAGTTAGTCTAGGGGTTTAATAACTACAAGACAAAAAAAGCCAAACGCCGGGAGGAGTGAGCAACTGTGAGCTGTTGTGGTCTCAGGAGTTTTATACCCCTGTCAATCAGACGCACTTGACCACCATTACCTGCTTAGTGGATAGCGCGTGAGAGAGAGGGAGAGAGAGACAAAACAACAGGGCAGGGTCTAAGGGTCGTAACAATCCAGAATAATAAAAGAGCAAGATTGTAAAAAATAAATGCCCTCGTAACCCTTTAGTAAATGTGAATTAAACGCAGACCAAAGAACCAGAGACTGGAGTGGAATAGATACTAGACCCAATCTGACACGCAGAGATAGTTTCAAAACCATGCATTAGCTTTACAACACCTGATGCCAGAGAGAGAGTGCTTAAACATTTTATTTTTCAGTTGACAGGATACTTTTACCTTGGGGCCTTAGATGTGAGCAGAAGGAGAACAAATTGTTGATCAAAAAATAAGGTTTAAAAAATAATAATTGAAAGAAAAGTGCCATGTCCATTTCTCAGCTTCACAGGGCTAAAGTGCAGGGTAGGCAGACTGCTGGCCACAGCAGTGGTGAATTAATGGCTAGCATGTCATCAGGCCCATGCACTCCCCTGGCTTTCAGATCAGTGGGGCCCACTGTAAGTGACTGCAGAGCTTTTCTGTCAGACTGAGCCGCATGAGGTCCGACATCTGATGGCCTTGTCGTGTTGGGCAGCCCCAGAGGCCAGAGCCAGAGTGGCCTGAAAAGGGACATAAGCTCTCCAGCTCCAATCCCCGGTCATCTCTCACATAAAAGTGGGAAATGTAAAATGCAACATGCCCACCAAGTTTCATGTGCCCAGGTATTTCGGTGTCCCGGGAATCATTGACCAAAAACTCAGGAAGTTGATAATGGGGAAAAAATAAATAAAATAAAAAGAACTTTGACAATTCCTATATGACCGCTATGCTAACTGTACATTGATCCAGTAGACCTTATATAGTGATGGGAATCTTTTGACTCTGTTTAACTCTGTGTTTTTGGCTTTCAAACAGCTGAATTGGCCAAATTTAGCAAAGGTTTGACCTTTCATGTGGCATACCACTTTTGTTCTCTGCTGTTGTAACTCTCCAACTCCTTTCTGTAGGCTGTCAGCCACCCATTTTCATTGTAAGACCCATGTCTGTCATCACATTGATGATTGGTTGCATTACATGCACATCAGCACTACATTCACTTCATGGCATGTCCAAGGCTAAGCAGTGTTGTGAAAAGGTGCTACAGCGCCTCACTCTGGGGGCATGTCCGTGGCCTCCCATGTACATGTCCTCAGAGTGTAGCACTGTAGCTGCCTGGCTGTGTTAGCTGCTAGCTGTGGCAACTCGAGCTCGGTAAAACCAATTATTTTAGGGTATTTTTCTCGTACCAATGGTACTCGTGACCTTGAGAAATGGAGATCTACAGTATGTGAAAACTCTACGGATTTCTCCTTTAAGCAGCATGGATTGTTTGTGAGTTGCATCAGGACCACAAATAGCCCGCAGGTCTATGTTGTGATGGGGGCATAAGTTTCACAGTGACGGGTTTCTCTGCCTGAGGATGTGGTTTCAGAGGACTAACTGGAGACACGAGACAGTTCACACTATCTCTGCTGAACAGACAACACTACACAATGCAGCAAAAATAACTCTTCCTGTAACAAAAGCCCTTTCTACTGATAGGCGTGAATAGACATTGTATGAAATGGTGAGATAGGATGAACATGCACACATATACACACACAAGACATGCAAAGTACATACACATACACGCACACACACACACACACACGCGCGAGCAAACACACACGCACATACACTCACACACATACGCATGCACACACACACACACACACATACGCGCAAACACACAAGCACACACGCACATACACGCACACACACAGACATACGCATGCACACACACACACACGCGCACACACACATACGCATGCACACACACACACACACGCACGCACACAAGCTTACACATATGCATGCACACACACACACACACACACACAAACTTGTATGAGAGGTTGCGACTGTTTTACAAGTTTTAGAAAATACTCTACAGTTTCTTTTGAGCATACACGCACACACATGAAACATTAATGAAATCCAAAGAAATATTTATGACTCCACATGTCAAAAAAGAAAATCCTTAACATCTCCTTTTAAAAAAAAAATCTATGATCTATAATTCAGGGGCTAAAATTTTGGGACCCTAACGGGAAATGTTGCTCCGTATCACATGAAATCAAGGTAAGCGGAACAGACAGCGTGTAGAGCCACACACATTCTGAATCCAGACGGATCAGACGAGAATGGTGGAGACACCCCTGGGGTAGGATGAGCTGCTCAGTCCTATGAGCCATCATATATAATACATTCATAAAAGCTTATAATGCAGAATGAAAACATGGCTCTCGCTTCGGGGCTGAGTGTGTGTTTTTCTGAGAGAGTGTGTGTGTGTGTGTGTGTTTGTGTGTGTGTGTGTGTGTGTGTTTAACGGAGAGAAAGTGATGCAGTTCATGCTGACATTTGGGTATACCTGGAGAACACAATTGTTATACTTCTTAAAACTAACACGAACATTGAGTTGAATAGCCTAGCTGTATTTTTAAAAAGCTTAAATTAACTATCTTCTGGGTGAATGCCACTGTACTGATTACTGATTGCACAGGGCAAAGCATACTTTTTCAGGTTGTCTTCTGGGGACAGTGGAGATAATGACCAGGCAACACTGTTCCACATCTAGTTGAGTAAGTTTTCATAGATGACATTTCTCAACTTTTTTTGGCCTTGAGTGATAGGATCCATTTAATATCTCCTTACTATTTAGTTTTCTTCTGAATGCTTACACACTAAAATTGATTCTTGGGCACAGTGTTAGAACAACGTAGTGTCCATTGTTGGTGTAAACTTTCTTTGGGGACCAAAATTATGTTACAGTAATTGGAATAATTTCGATTGCTTACAGGAATATTTTTGATTTCAGTGTTTAAATAAAAAAAAATCTGTAATCATATATCAACAGTCAGGTATCTCTTTGCCACAGAAGTCTTGTGAGACTGCAAGCTGAGATGATGACTTTCCAAGACCCTGGACCGCAAATGGGGGTGTGGCACCATGGAGCTGGTGGTGGCAGCTCCACTGAAAATCCTCTCTCTCCTCAAACATCATTACTGGCTGCAGAGAGCCAATGCGGTGCCTTGCAGGCTTGCCAGTTCCTGATAAGGCGGCTTCCCTAGAGCGCCTTGCTCGAGAACAAGCCCTTGGCCACAGAGCAATAACAGGGAAGGCAGGCAAGCAGGCAGAGTGTATCATCCAACACAGGCCAGGCCAAACTCCATGCGGCAGCCTCCAGAGTTTGGCTCGATCCCTCCAGCTAAGTGCAGAGCAGGTCATTAGACAGTGTGGCTGCCCAGGCAAATTTTACCTACGTGTGCAGAATCTCAACTATCCTCACGGTGATGGTACACAGGGCAAGTTTCGAACAATGTTGCAGACGCCGGGCAAGCACTTGACCAGTTACATGTGTTCTGATCGGATCATCATGACCAACTTATGAGTTCTCTCAGTAAAAATCTATAGCTCAAAATCAGTGGGGAAAAACCTGAACAACATTAGTCATTAACATTGCCCCGTAATTTTGCTTAGAAAGTTGTATATCATCACTTGTTGTACTCCTATCCAATTATTTTAGCATGTTATCAAATACGTTTATTTCACATTATTGTATTATATAAGGGGAAAAAAAACATGTTTGAGGAAAATATTTGGCACTCAGTTGGTATGGTGGGCTTGATGTCAGTGGAACAGGGTTGTGCAAAATTTGAATTGCAATTCTGCTTCTGCTTGGAATTTAAGAGCTACTGTATGTTTCAATTCAATTCTGGAATTTTGCACAACCCTGCAGTGGAAGGGGGGCAGGTTGAGGCTACTGGAGGCCGTCCGAGACTCAGATGGCCTGGGTATTCTGATGTTCCATAAGATGACAACACAACTGGAGGTCATTAATTGGCTATTGGGACTGGATTTTGAATGTGCATGTGAGTATCCACTTCTGAGTGACATCCCAAAATTACCAGCCACAGAATGAATTGTGTCTATGACAGATTTGATTCACATGTCAGATCAAAGTAGACGTGTGGTGATGTAATGTTGGAGCTGTCAAAGGGGGCCAGATCAATCAGGTCACTGTCTGATATCTTTAATATGTTTTTTTTATTTTTTTTTATTTTTTTTATTGGAGTCCTAGAGGTAGTGTGTGTGTGTGTGTGTGTGTGTGTGTGTGTGTGTGTGTGTGTGTGTGTGTGTGTCTCTCTCTCTCTCTCTCTCTGTGTTTATGTGTGTGTGTGTGTCTTAGTTTCTCTCTCTCTGTGTGTTTGTGTCTTAGTGTCTCTCTGTGTGTGTGTGTGTGTGTCTGATGGTTGTGATGGTGGGGGTGTGTGGTCTGGGTGGCAGGAATTGAGACATGGTAATAGCCCTTCCTCTTCCGAACTCTTGGCCAGTAGCTCAGATAGAAAAGAGTAATTCAAATGTCAAACCTGTGCAATGTTCTCGTCTCTGTCAAACTGTGACGCACTTTGACGAGAACATAACAGCAGCAACAGTGGAGCATTCTGAAGCTCTCGCTCACTGACTCAGGGAAAGAACACTGGCCATTATCACAGGTGGCCATTTGGTAGGAATGTAATTATATTCCTCCTGACAAATATGTCTGGCTTGCTGCTGAGGAAATGTCTCCATAGAAACTCCATGGGAGAGTGTGAGGCGTCTGCGGAGAGATGTGGCTTCTGTAGAGAGCTAAGTTGGACCGTTGAGTTCCACCTTGTTCTCACCGGTGTCGGCACTGCCTACACACTTCACTACTGCTGAACTGGGTTGACCACAAAGAGCCTTATGGACATAACACAGGGGAGGGGGTCAAGGTTCAAGATCAAGCTGGGTCTGGGTCTTATAAAGTGCCTTGAGATATACTGTTACACACTATATTAATATAACAGAATTGAATTTCACAAACTGAATTCCCCCCAGGTGGATCACTGACTTTGAAACCATTGTTTGGAAGTGTGTAATATTGGAAAAATATATTTGTAACACTGCTCCTATCTTGTACACCTGTAGTAACTTGCATAACTTAAGACTTTAAGAGAAAAATATCTCCCATTCTATGCACACATTCAGACCAATTTCTCAATACAGTCTCAAGGAATCTAACTTTACAAAAACTCACAGCTGCCATCTAGTGGTAGGATTTTTATATTACACAATCCCTCTGACGTCTATTATTTCAGCCAAGCATAGATAATTTCACCTAATAGAACATCACCCATGTGGTCTCTAGGACACCAAAAATGTTTACAGGTCAGGGTTGTGATTAATAAAACAATAAATCTAACACAAACACATAAGTGTGGCCAGTGAAACAACACCATCCCAAATGTGAGACTCTGCTCTGTGAAATGTCCATTAAAACAGTGATAAGAAGTCCCAGATGGAAGACTGTGGTTGCAAAGGAGGAAATGAAAGAGATGCCTGGCATACCAAGTCCTGTTTGTCAGCTTCATGCATATTTGTTTTATGCGTCTGGGTGTGTGTCTTTGTACATGAATGCGTGTGTGTACATGCATGCGTATGCGTGTGTGTGTGGTGTGTGTTTGCGTGCATTCTTGTGTGTGTGTGTGTGTGTGTCCGTGTGCATGAGGGTGAGTGTGTGTGTTTGCATGTGTGTGGGGGATATGTTAAGGGTATTATTGAATATGTTTGTGCATGACATGGATGAATACAATTGTCTCCCACAGGTCTGGTAACTGTTCCAATTTGAGGGGCTCATGGAATCACTGAGGATAAATTATACCACTATGCAGGGTACACCACAATGAAAGTGCAGGTTCATCAGATTTCTCTGAGAGAGAGAGAGAGAGAGAGAGAGAGAGAGAGAGAGAGAGAGAGAGAGAGAGAGAGAGAGAGAGAGAGATAGATAGATGAGGGGACCAGAGACTAATTAAGCTGACTCCAGATCAGTCACAGTGACATGCAGTCTCTGGTGGGCTGACCCAGTTTCTCTCTCTGTGCAATGTGAAGACACAGCACTCCGTTTATGAAGTAACAGCATCCCTGGCCTTCTCTACGTTTCCACACAAAAGAACAACACACACACACACACACACACACACACACACACACACACACACACACACACACACACACACAATTACCAGAGCCGGACAGTAACGGAGTACATTTACTTGAGTACAGTACTTGAGTACAATTTTGAGGGATCTGTACTTTACTCGAGTATCATTTTTGGGGAGTACTCGTGACTTTACTCAAGTACATTTGAGAGGCAAATATTGTACTCTTTACTCCACTACATTTCTATCCATAACCGTGAGTACCTGTTACTACTTCTAAAGAAAAAACAAAAAATCTCGGAAAACCCTCAATTTGTTGTTTCCCTCTCAAACGTGATTGGATTGTGCAGGCTCCACTGATTGGGACAGCCTATCAGCAATCACCTTCAGCTTTCCGCCAAAGTCAACTCCATGGTCAGATTTAGATAAGAGACGAAACCATGGACGAAACAATGGATGAAGACGCAGCAGGTCCATCCCGGAAATGTGCCAACCCGTGGCCCCACCTCGCCAGACTTTTTCAATTTTCTGAACAAGTTAATGATAGTTTTTGCTTCAAGTGTTTCAATTACAAAATAGTATTTTGCATTTGAAATACGTATTTTAAATACGTGTACTAGAAATACTGCCCAGGTATTAACATTAACCTTTTTGGCTGGTTTACTGCTGGTTTACTGCTACCAAACTAAGGTCAGAAAGGACATTATGTTAACCTCGATGTTGATGTCTCCTTGGGCAGTGACATACACTGTAAGCTATCTGGCATCTGGGCCACACCTGATTCCCTTTAAATTCTTTTTTATTTTCGATTTACAGTAAACACATTTGAACAGATGTCACAGCTTTTCTCGATTGCTTAGATGCAGTCAATGAAACTGGGATCCAGTGGATTTTCAGCAGAAGTCATCTTTTGCAAATTATTTAACACATTTTCATTGGTTGAACACATTTTACATCTATATTCAAAAGATTTAACACAGTTCTCGTGAGTAAGGACACACCTCGATGTTGATGTCCCCTTGGGCAGTGACATAAAAACTAA
The DNA here is from genome assembly GCF_018492685.1 of Alosa sapidissima. Taxonomy (NCBI): domain Eukaryota; kingdom Metazoa; phylum Chordata; class Actinopteri; order Clupeiformes; family Clupeidae; genus Alosa; species Alosa sapidissima. The sequence goes on along the minus strand of NC_055972.1, from coordinate 15,002,119 downwards.
GCTATCTGGCATCTGGGCCACACCTGACGCCCTTTAAATTCCTTTTATTTTCGATTTACAGTAAACACATTTCAATGGGTGTTGCAGTTTTTCTCGATTGCTTATGCGGTTACAGTAAATAAACTGTGATCCACTGGATTTTGATCTTCACCTTCTTGGCTTAGAAGTCGTCTTTGGCAAATTATTTACCACATTTTCATTGGTTTAACGTTTCACATCCTTATTCAAAACATTTACCACAGTTCTCATACAAAGACTCTAAACTTCACTGGATGAACTGTGTGAAACAAAACATTTGCTCACAGCTAATAGATATTGCTTGCAAAATTATAAACTTGTAATGTCAATGTGTGAATCTCCTTTGCCCAATTCTTCAACCAGCAACCAGTCATTATCCATAAGAGATACCATGTCTGCTCTGAGTTGCTATTTGCCAGTATGGATCTAAGGCACATTTACAGTTTTTTCGATTGCTTTGACCTGCTTAAAGAAACTGGGTTCCACTTGGTCTTCATTAACAGCTTCTTTGCACAGCAGAAGTCATCTCTTGCAAATGTGTTCACACGTTTTCATTGGGTTCACACATGTCTCACACCCTTTTGCAAAACAGTTAACACAGATGTCATTCATAGACCCCAAACTCTATTGGTTTCCCTGCGCTACACAAAAGGAAAACTATTTAGAGTAGAGATTCCTTGCATAAGTCTGAATCTCTGATCCACCTGTGTAAAACTCCTTTGCTCAAATCTTCAATCAGAAATCATTCATTATCCACAAGAGATACGATGGCTCAATCGCAAAGTGAGCCCTAAGGACTAATGACTAAAGACTCACAGATTTACGTAATTGATCTCAGGTGCTAAGCGAGTAAGTGTGCTATGTGACTAAGTGTGTGAGGCCACATGAGCTCAGATAGGTAGGTTTGGGATAGCACTTCACGAGATCACAAATTACCTTGGTGACGTTTCATAACAAAGATTGCCAGTTTGGGAATTTTCATTTTAAGTTTGTTGCTTTTCACACGGCCAAGGCACAGGAGACAGCTGCCTGATTCCACATTATTTTGACTTCCCTGTGGTCTCTGTGGTAAATGTTGCAATGCGTTGAACTGAAGTCTGCACTGATGCAGACTCACGGAAAGGGCTCCGAAAGTGTGTAGGCCTACTCAAACCCTCAAGCTCTTTGAAATGCGACATTGGGACAGCCTTATAAGCCCTTACGAATTTCGCAAGAATGCGCAGCAAAATCCATGAGTCTGTGAGTCCGGACTTTCGGATTGAGCCCAACTCTGTTCTGTGTTGCTATTTGCAAGAAGGCTATATGGATCTAAGGTACATTTAGAGAGAGTACTGTATTACCGATTTAGTGAAGAAAACAGTACAAAAGCAAGTCCAGATGTTTACTGTAGGTCTATTTCAATGAAGAATTTGACAAGTTGTAGTTCAATGAAATTTGTTTTGTGTAGCTTTTAGGTGCTTACTGTAGCCTAGGTCTTACAGTACATGTCAATAACGTCTTGGGAGGAATGAATTCAATTCATTTTTATTTAATAGATTTAGTCTTTTCACAGTTTTCTGATATCAGACAAATGAGAAAGAAATGGCACAGACATAGCAAAAATGAAGGCTGAAACTCCACATTTTGAGAACAACAGTATGTTCTGCATTTTGTTGTCCAGTGTTTTAAGGATTGATTGAAATCGCACAGTGATTTGACTATGTGTTGTTTAAAAGCAAAATTTGCTTTTGCTGCATGTTTTAAATGTTTTGAGTCTTTTGCAATATGGCATTTTGGCCAGAGTGCTTCTGTTTAGACCTGTGTGTTAATTGTTTTGAAAACATAATGTCAGATTTGACAAGCATTAAAGCGATCAAGAAAAACTGTTTAAAAGAACACATGAGACATCATTTCAAGGAGATGTATTTTATTATCCATAATGAACATCATAGTAAGTCAGCATGACTGGCAATGCTAATATGAAGAAACCACTACTATAACTAGAGTGTTCATTTTAGATAACTTATATGTGGAATGACAGTGCTATATTTACAGTAGCATACACATACCACAAACAGGTAGATTAACCTTACGTTGAAGACTTGTTTCTTTACCTTTCCTTGCCTAACATTTTAGGCCTGCTACAATTGTTTTATTCACTCACAATTGTTATCTACACACAACTTATTAGTATCCACGTAAATGCGTTATCACATTATTGGCTAAAATTCTTAAGAGGAAACTGCATAATGCACGTTTGAAGTTATAGGGCTCTAGTCAGCAAAGAGCCAGACTTCATTGTGTCTGTTGATCACTCGTAAAGGGGGGTCATACCCAGCTGCCACAAACCTATCTGGGTTGAAACTCTTCCCTGCAGCCTCAAGAGAAGCCTTCAGCTGATCTACATTATCATAGGCATCAGCTTCAGATGCCACCCCACCAAAGCTCCTAATCAAGAGCAAGACAAAATAGGGGAGAGGAAGGAAAACGTGAGGTGACAGTGTTGATAAGATCTGCATTAGTGAATGGAAAAACACTCAAACATAGATAGATAGATAGATAGATAGATAGATAGATAGATAGGTAGACAGATAGATAGATAGATAGATAGGTAGACAGGTAGATAGACAGACTAGTTCCTGGGAGAAGACTCTTACCTGACATAAACTGTGCCAGCAGGTATGTCCGTCTCCTTGATGGTGGCATTGCTAGGTTTGGGCAGATGGGTCCCTGGAGGAACTGGCCAGGACACAGACCCATGTTTCTCATCACCATCCCCCTCCATTAGGATAATGCTAGGCCAGGGCAGGTCTACATTGGCCTCTGTTCAAACACAGCAAAGGGACAGTTTCATAACCAGGCCAGTTCTAACCAGGGCAGCCGTGGCCCACTGGTTAGCACTCTGGACTTGTAACCAGAGGTTACTACCGGAGGGTTGCTGGTTCGAGCCCCGACCAGTGGGCCGCGGCTGAAGTGCCCTTGAGCAAGGCACCTAACCCCTCACTGCTCCCCGAGCGCCGCCATTGTAGCAGGCAGCTCACTGCGCTGGGATTAGTGTGTGCTTCACCTTGTAGAAATCTGGGGTATTTCTGTATGTATTCTGATGTGTTCATCTGTGTTACTTTTGTGTGTAGTAGAGACGTGGAGAGGTACATGCCATTGTTTCACTCCCTAGTTCTAATCCTTAGGCGCCTGTGTGGCTGCACATAGGATTTACCATCAACAGGTCAGACTGCCATGTTCATGGCCGTAGTGATAGCATGGGCAGAATGAGATATCGCCTTGTTATTCTGTTTTCAGGGCTAGTACTTTTCCTATTATTTTTGAGCTATGGCTGGTACCTTCCACGTTGGCATGATTTACGTTGATATGATTTTAGTATAACAGGCTTTGTCTCAGGTTTGGACTTCGAGACGGATCGAGGAAGCGACTCGGGGAGCATCTTATGCCAAGACGCTCAGCAGCAGCCCGCTTCTACTAACTACCACACCTGTTAGACTGAGTGTTTGTCATCTACAATAAATTATTTTAATCACCGATCCTGATCCAGCCGTCAAGCTTTATTGACCATCTTCAGTACAGACATCAGAACTAAAACACAACGCAAAACGATCGTGAATCCAACATTTGGTTTCCGTGACCCGAACGCAAGAGGAGGGGGAAGACGAGAACATCCATTCGGCGAGGTCAGACTGAGTCTTCGGGTTCAAACAGACGTCGAGGGCAGATTTTGAAACTTCACATCTGTAAGAAGAGTCTACTTTGGGCCCCGGGTGAACACTGTGTGTTCACTGTGTGCTGTTTGTGTTTCACTAATTCACCGATTGGGTTAAATGCAGAGACCAAATTTCCCTCACGGGATCAAAAAAGTATATATACTTATACATATCACTCATTTCAAAATCTCGGAACATATTGCATATCACCACAAACCCTAGGAAAGACAGGAAAATAGTGTGTTCTCTTGTTCAGTCATATATATGATTATTAACAGATAAGTCTTACTTTCTTCATTTTCTCCTTTGCTGTAATAATAGAGTGTCCAAAGCGCCTTTGTAACTTCCTCTTTGTTAGGGATGGCGACGTCTACGGTGATCCAATGAGAAGCGCTGTAGAAACGTTCTTCGAAGTCCTTGTTTGAAAACAAGAAATGCATACCATCTTTATGCCAATTTCACAGGTCAAGGTGTAAAAACAATGGCCCACACATTACACATGTTATTATTTCATAAGAGCCTATGAAACACAGCACAGGCAAAGTCAAAAGCCCAGATTCAGATTGTCCTCTACTGGTTATTGTGATTGTGAACAATTTTACCTCATTGGTATGAACAACTGTGAACTCAGGGCAGTTGTTTCCATGACAGAACCATGGAGCCTCCCAGCCTCTCACACAAACCAGACAGAGAGTCCACACAGCTAAAAGTCCCTGGAATGTCATCGTCACACAGGTTCCTGAAGCTCTGCCTGAGAACGAAAGAAAGAGATTTGACTACAGATTAAGGGGGAAAATAGATTTAAAAATAGACAAAATGAATGAATAGACAATGATTTTTAATTCATACATATGTGTGGTCAATATTTATATACACATACTGTACAAAACAAAGTGTGATACAGTAAAGAAAAATAAAAGCAAAACAAAAAATTGCTTCTTTTAAAAAAAATGCAGTACTTCTCAGGCATGGGCAAAAATACATCAAATTGTTTTTTGTTTTTTTAAATAAAATATCAAACCCTAATTTGAAGTGACACAAAGTACATAATACAAAACTGTGTACAATATACAGTAGCCATGCCATGTATCAAAATAAAATACTGTATTTTTGTATTTTGAAAATACTAAAAATACTCTTTAAAGGAAGCATGAAATCACTTTTCAAACCTTCCATATCTGTCTATTTAATCAATTCCTTCACACTGACTCTGTTTATTAAGTAGACAGTGTTTGAGATCAACAGCTTTTCTCTGCCTATATGAGATATACACCTACAAACAGTCAACAGATCAACTATGCTGACCTGCCTGCTACATTGCATAGCCTAAATACTGTATTAGAAATCTCTGACATTGTCAGATATTGCACTGTGTAATGCTGTTGATCAGGGGCATACAGTACATGTTAATCATTTTACCTTGTCTGATGTTGTTGCAGCTGGTCTGGCAGGCTGACTGAAGGTATCGGGGACAGATCAGTCACAGGCTGACTGGTGGACAAACAAGTTTGGTGACTTTGATGACTGATGTGAAAGCAGGTCTCTCTCTCTTTCTCTTTATTATGACTGTGTTGTCATTTACAAATCGGGTGGGAGAAGGACAGTGCTGTGTGTAGTGTTATACAGTATGTGTTCATATCAGGCATGTACAGTCTGATAACAATGCTACTGGCATTACATGGTATAAAAGAACAGATTTGTGTGTGTCAGAGGAGGCTTCTATAAGACTACAGGTGAAGCAGTGCTTCACCAAAAAAAAGTAAAAAACAAAACACAAAAAAAATCTTATAATAATCCCAATTTTACTCCTTTGAAACAGAAATACAGTCACTAACACAAACTGTTTTCCTGAAATCAATTCTGTGAGTGACAACAGCGCCATCGTCACCCGCGGTGGAACGGAGAATTACAGTGAATCAGACAGCTTCACCAACTTTTCGTTTTGCTTCACTACCATAGATATCTTTCCCATAGACAGTAAAAGAAATGGATGAACAGACTCCGTCGTTTTCAATGGCAGGGCACTGAGTCAAATAGAACGATTCTATTTGTCCCCCAGTACTGCGCAGACTCACACTTAACTTCGTGACGTTAGCCATAGAACTGAATCTTGTAACTCATATGATCGATACACAGAAATTCTTCTCACACTTCCTTCGCCTTCAAAGTCATCAAAGTTAAACATTTATTTATGTATTATTATTAATATCATCCTCACCAAGTCGTGTTAATGTTGAAGCTACCATACATGATCATCTTCAAAAACAGTCATGCTAAAACAAAACAAAAAAGTTATAGTCTTGAAGCTAATCTTCTTTCCACTTTTCCGACCTACGGTCAATCCATCGAAAACCTCTGAAATGATTAGTGGCGTTTTTTTATTTTTTATTAAATTTTATTATTAATTTTAATAATATTAGGTTGCCTCTGTGTAATGCTTTACCTTAACATACGGTCGTGTATGCTAGGTTTTGCTTATGAGTTACCGTCATAGACAGTAAGGTGGACTGAGCTTCTTATCCAAATAATACGGTTATCTCCCTACGGCGCGAAAGAGAGATTACGTCAAAGCTAGCTTCCCTCCAACCGAACAAGCTAACCATTCTTCTTACGGGTAACCAACGTTACGGACGAGGTAGTGAGTCTGTTTTGCCTTTGTAGTGTTTATGTGGATTACACAGAAGCTACAATATCGGCACAGGATATATGTTATATGAAGTTATGCTATTTCAAAAAAATCCTACAATGAATGGGCTTATATGGGAGTTAGCAGAGAGGTGGTCCCTCCAGCCTACGTCGATTCTTCTACTTCCGGGAATTCGCCTGCCCCCTTGATCTTTCCCACTGATCTATAAAGAATGCTCTCTCGAGCATTTAATCTGCTGCCAGCTTGTATCTCCACATCGTCCAAAATGCTTGATTGCATTGCATTCTCCACATTTTTAGCTACATTTTCATGTACCACATCAGCATTTTTGTTCTGTGAATCTTTTGTAAATTGCTTTACAAATACCGTCGGGCCTATTGGCCTATTGCCATGGCTTGCCTCAGACGTCCTTTTAAAACCGTCTTTTTCTCTATCGTGAGCATTTAATCTGCTGCCAGCTTGTGACTCCACATCGCCAAAAAAGGTTGATTGCATTGTATTCACCACATTTTTAGCTACATTTTCATGTATCATATCAGCATTTTTGTTCAGTGAATCTTTTGTAAATTGCTTTACAATTACCGTCGGGCCTATAGGCCTATTGTTTTGGTCACGTCTAAAACTGCATCTTTTTCTCTCTCATGAGCATTTAATCTGCTGCCAGCTTGTGACTCCACATCGCCCAAAATGCTTGATTGCATTGTATTCTCCACATTTCAGTAACATTTTGGTGCACCTCACGGCATTTTCTTTCAGTGAATCTTTTGCTTTGCAATTACCTTCCTGCCCTCCTCTTGGCTGCCTTCATTCCATCATCTTCATTAATCTTTTTGGCCTCAATAATCCAGTTACATAGTCTCTGTTTTTGGTTTTGGATTTTGTGAAATACATTTCTAAATAAATGCGACTTATAGTCCGGTGCGACTTATATATGTTTTTTTCCTGCTCATGACGCATTTTTTGACTGATGCGACTTATACTCAGGAGCGACTTATAGTCCGGAAAATACGGTAGTTTAACGAAACAGTTTTAAAATAGTTCTTAGGCTATTTAAGCATGCAATTTGTGTCCATGTGTAGGCTATAAGCTACACTTTTGAGAGCCTAAAGGCACGTTAATAGCCAGCTCAGGACGCGATTTTGTTCAGGTCGGATTAAATTACGGTTGGCCCTGGGTGCATATAGTCTTTTCTGACAGTCCGTTTCAAAAAGGAGCAATTAGACTTCTTGACGTTCGCTATCGCATAATTTAGGACTTGTCTGTACTATGTCCGCCGAGGTGTTCCGTTATTCACAATTAACGAACGAGGCGGAGGCAGAGAACTCCCGACGCGCAGCACCCGAGTTTGTGGGATAACTAGTAAACAGCATCAGTAACGTGCATCAATCGGGAATTCGCTAAATGAAGGAAGTGGGTGCTTTAATTATTGATCCGGATCAAAGAGACAATAGCTTACAAAGTGGTGTTTTTGTAACTTCACTATAGATGATTGTGATTCACTGCAACTTCAGCAATGTAGGCTACCTTCCTTAGCTTCGAAAAATAGCTCCGTAGGCTACAGCTGAAGCCCAGTCTGCCTCAGTGAGAATGCTAAACGTTGTCTGTGTTCAGTCTTCGATCCTGATTGGCTGCATTCGTGCTAACTAACAAATCAGACGGTGTAGTGGGCGGGACAATGCTCTTGACCACAGAGCAGCAAATTCAGGGAGTGAGAGACGCTTTACAGACAAAGTAGCGCGTTTCATTCTTTATCCATTTCAATATCGGCTTATCGGTGGAAAAAATGACCGATACCAATTATTATAAAAATGCTAAATATCGGCCCTAATAATCGGCCAGGCCGATAATTGGTCGACCCCTAGTGTGTGTGTGTGAGAGAGAGAGAGAGAGAGAGAGAGAGTTCATATGTTTCTTATGATTAGATTAGAGTAAGGTTAGTTAGAGATATACTGAATAAACTGTGTTCCTGTTACTTTATGTTCTCAGATAGGGATAAAGGAATGTCTGTGGTTATCATGCTATTTTTAAGCCCCGCGTTATTCAGACCTCTGTCAACAGCAGGGTTGTGCAAAATTCGAATTGCAATTCTGCTTCCTGTTTGCTACCTCAATTGAAATGCAAGGGCAATTCAAGAATTGAATTGGAATTTACTGTAAAAGCCAGTTTCGATTCAATTCTGAAATTTTGCACAACCCTGGTCACTAGGTTGATTAGGGTAGGTTATCACAGTAACTGACAGTTACCCTGCCCTCCCCTTCAAGAAGCGTGCCTTGTGTGCTTCACGCACACTCATGGACGGATAATAAACTTTCGGGCCCCTGGGCCCAGATGTATTAAAGATGAACTGAACTGGAATTTGAAGTAAAGGTGATATAACAGATGTATTTTATTTCTTCTCATTGGTACAATGATTAAAATGGCTGAATTTATTAAAAGGGATAAAATTGTACGTTGAAAGTGTTGTTGTTGTTACACGGGCGCCGCCATGTTGGATTTCAACAATCTGCTACGTCACTGGCATGGTAAGCTACTCTGCACTAGCACTAGCAGCCATAGCAGATAATGAGTCTGAGGCTAGCTGACATGGCTGAGGAAACTAACATTAGGCCTAGCTGAGTTACATATTGACCATAAGCCGTTTATCATAGGCTAGCCTACATCACAAAATCTCATACAAAATGAAACCTAGTGAAACAAAGGCGAACACTTTAACAGGGGAAATTAATTGGGCATGAATCATACTGAACGCTATTTTGTCAATGAGCAGAAACACACACGACATTCAAACTATTGATAAGATGTGCACTATGGAAACTGGTCTGTAACTTTGGATGAATAAATGCCATTGACTCGCCATATCCTGACTTAAAAAACCCTTTTCTTGCTTACTTTATCGCAAACTCGGTGGGGCAGCGAGTCTTTTTTCAATTCATAGAAGGGCGAGCCCACAGTCTATGTGCCATGGAGCCTAAGTTTCAACTTCGGCTTCGTTCACCCAATGCAGTCACTGGTCGCAATTACAAAGTCCGGGAAGGTTCATTCAGTCTTTTAAAGTTTTAAGTGCAGTAGCCTATCTGTCCCCTTTGGAATAATATCTCGAAGTAGCCTCAGATGAGGTCCAGTGTTAGATAGGCAGTGTTAGATAGGCTACCATACGATCCAACCTAGGAAAGGGCTAGCAGCTAAACACCTTGGAAACACTCATAGACTGTAAAATACTGTGTTGCTGTCTCAAGCGCCCCTCGTCCAGTTTTATACATGACCTGTAGGCTAGGTCTACAGTATACTGAATACAACAGGAAAGCCCTGCAGCGCATAGTGAACACAGCTGGAAGGATTATTGGTGCTTCACTCCCCTCCCTGAAGGACATTTACACCTCCCACCTCACCCGCAAGGCGACCACAATTGTGAGTGATGCAAGTCACCCCGCTCACAATTTGTTTGATCTACTGCCCTCTGGGAAGAGGTACAGAAGCCTGCGCTCCCGCACCACCAGACTCACCAACAGCTTCATACACCAGGCTGTTAGGATCCTGAACTCTCTCCCCCCTCCACCCTCAGCTACATAACATCCTGGACTTTTAGACCCACAATGGCTGCCTTGCACTACTCCACTTGTACACTTGCAACTTGTTGTTGTTGTCCTGTTGTCCTGAACACTTCTGAACACACTTCTGCTGCTCTTACATAACTTGCACCACTATGCCACTTGCATACTTAGGTCAAACAAAACTACCTCAGCCATTTATTGGCCTGACTTTTGCACTATTATATTGACTGTCTACTGTATGCACAATTGCACAATTTCTACCAATTTTTGCTGCTCTTATTTCTTCATTGTATGTGCCTTCTTATTTTTACTTTTTATATTGTTTACTTGAATGTTATGTTTGTCTGTGGACCTAATTGGTAAAATATGTCTTGTCTCCACCGTGGGATAGTAGGAAACGCAATTTCGATCTCTTTGTATGTCTTGACATGTGAAGAAATTGACAATAAAGCAGACTTTGACTTTGACTTTGTACAGTAGCCTATGTTGTGCCGCTATACATTGCACAAAATGTATACCCCCGAAATAAACAGATACATAAATAAACATATTTTTCCCGTCACTTTGGCTTCCTTGAACATTTTCCCTACGTTTCGCCACTGCTTTGCAACAGATAGATTCCAGTGTCCATGCTCCAGCAGCGCCCACACAGTCATTTTCACCCAAATGATCCTACTGAAGGTTGAGCTGGAGCCTGAAACCGATAGTCCCCCATCTAGTGGTAGTCAAGACACTACAGGCCTGTCCCTCACAGGCTCAAATGTGTAACCCATGCCATTAAAATGACTAATTTTCGTGTATACATAATATGCTGCAGCTGTTGCCTATAGAACTTCTCAGGTCCTACCATGCCAGTGATGTCATTGAAACTGGCAGCGTTCTAATACTAACAAACGCAATTTTGGTGTTGCTTAAAAAAGGCTACGCATTGATTTTTTTAATTACATTTTTTAGTGTCATTTATTTTTAATTGTCATAATCAACGTTGATTATCAATGTTGATTATTTCAGTTCAGTTCATCTTTAAGGGGACAAAGGACATTTTTTATTTATTTGATGTGATTTCCTGTATTCTGGTGCATTTTGGGGATGGCCAATATTCAATCAGATTCATAGCCTACATCCTGATGTGTTGATATTGAGGCAATGATTCCATGCAATGGCTTGGGCTTCAGGGCCCCCTGACTCCTTGGCCCGGTAGGCCCTGTGCAGTAATCCATCCCTGCGCACACTGCTGTCCCTCACATATCCACCTGCCGTACTTATCCCATTCCAGGGTGCCCTCACACAGGGGTCAACATATTCTGGAGGTCTTTCATATGAGTCATACGGCTCACACATGGGCACGCCTCCGATGGCCTCACAGCAAGCCATTCCACTTCTGACACCATGTAGCGAAGGGAGAGAGCACTCACCCCACCTGACCTTGAGCCCGGGTGTCTGGAGTCCTAAACCTGCAGCTTGACCGCAACACCAAACTGCCAGACTCATTATGCAAATCAGAGCGCATATTCAACCATGGTACTCCGACACGAGGAGAAACATCACAAAGTTGCCCTTGTTCCACCAAGCAGCATGCGCCTGGACCACACTGACCATTGGCCAGATATGACTCCAGTGTAAGTTCTACTACATCGCTATGCTAATGATGCAGTTCCTGTCTTCATTGTGTTTGGCCAATATGGGTGTGTTTTATTGTGTGAGTATGTGAGTGTTTTGCAGTGATAACCCTGATAGGATGCTACCTTGCCCTAGTGCATTTAGCCGTCAAATGCATGCATTTCAAATATTAGAAATGTCTAAATAGCATAATGCGTGTGTGTCTATGTTTTTTTTCCCAAATGATCCAACAGTATATTTTTTATATCAATCACAATGGGTCTGTGGAAATATGAATAAACGTTGAGGTGAATGTGTGCATAAATGCAAATGGAATATACCCAGGAATGAATGTATAAATATGAACGTAAGTAAGTACCAGGTAAGTGTATGAATGTAAAATAAAGAACTAAAAACAAAAATAACTAAATACATTCTGTATAACTAAATACAGAATCTCCGTTTAACTGAAAAGGAAAATTGGCCGAAGGTAATTCACAGAAGTGCAAATAGTATCAGTCCCTTATTCAAATAAAGAAAATGCAGAAAATTCAGCAGGGGCTGAAGTAGCCCTATGGCAGCTAACCAGAGCCCACAGGATGGAAGGTCTACACATGGGGTTGTAGACATACAGTATACATATTTTGGATTGAAGAAAGGAAACAGATACAGTGTAATTTCAGTTTACAGTAAATACAATTGAACGGATGTTGTAAAAGAACACATGAGACATCATTTCAAGGAGATTAATTTTATTATCTATAATGAAAATCATAGTAAGTCAGCATGACTGGCAATGCTGATATAAGGAAACCACAACTACAGTGTTCATTTTAGATAACCTACTATGTTGAATGACAGACAGTTAGATTAAACTTACTTTGAAGTCTTGTTTCTTTACCTTTCCTTGCCTAACATTTTAGGAATTTATAGTGCAGCGTCTCTTAGTCAGCAAAGAGCCAGACCTCATTGTGTCTGTTGAACAGTCGTATGAGGGGGTCATACCCAGCTGCCACAAACCTATCTGGGTTGAAACTCTTCCCTGCAGCCTCAAGAGAAGCCTTCAGCTGATCTACATTATCATAGGCATCAGCTTCAGATGCCACCCCACCAAAGCTCCTAATCAAGAGCAAGACAAAATAGTGGAGAGGAAGGAAAACGTGAGGTGACAGTGTTGATAAAGTCTGCATTAGTGAATGGAAAAACACTCAAACATAGATAGATAGATAGATAGATAGATAGATAGATAGATAGACAGACTAGTTCCTGGGTGAAGACTCATACCTGACATAAACTGTGCCAGCGGGTATGTCCGTCTCCTTGATGGTGGCATCGTTAGGTTTGGGCAGATGGGTTTCTGGAGGAACTGGCCAGGACACAGACCCATGTTTCTCATCGCCATCCCCCTCCACCAGGATAATCCTAGGCCATGGCAGGTCTACATTGGCCTCTGTTCAAATACAGCAAAGGGACAGTCTCATGACACTCATCTCAGATGTCAGAACATATTGCACACACAAAGACTGAGGAAAATAGTGTGTTCTCTTGTTCAGTCATATATATGATTATTAACAGATAACTCTTACTTTCTTCATTTTCTCCTTTGCTGTAATAATAGAGTGTCCAAAGCGCTTTTTTAACTTCCTCTTTGTTAGGGATGGCGACGTCTATGGTGATCCAATGAGAAGCGTTGTAGAAGCGTTCTTCAAAGTCCTTGTTTGAAAATAAAAAAATTTATAGGCTACCATCTTTATGCCAATTTCACAGGTCAAGGTGTAAAAACAATGGCCCACATGTTACACATTTTACTATTCCATAAGAGCCTATGAAACACAGCACAGGCATAGTCAAAAGGCCAGTTTGAATGATAAAACCATGCAGATTGTCCTTTACTGGCTATTGTGATTGTGAACAGTTTTACCTCATTGGTATGAATATCTGTGAACTCAGGGCAGTCGTACCCATGACAGAACCATGGAGCATCCCAGCCTCTCACACAAACCAGACAGAGAGTCCACACAGCTAAAAGTCCCTGGAATGTCATCGTCACACAGGTTCCTGGAACTGCCTGAGCATAAAAGAAAGAGATTTGATAATAGATTAAGGGGAAAACGATTTTAAAAGCATCATGTGAAAATATCAGCATACTGTACACTGATGATATGAATAGACAAAATGGATGAATACACAATGTTTTATTTTGATGCCTATGAGACATGCCATAAACCTACAAACAGCCAACAAATCAACTATGCTGACCTATATCTCAATACTCTATCAGAGATCCACTCAAAAAGTCACAACTGAACTTGTCAAGTGGTGCAAAGTGGAGACATGTCTCTGACATTGTTACTGCATGACCAGGCTGCTTCAGAGGCCAATAAAGACTCTATACTATACTATACAATCAGAGGCTACATTTTTGCACTTTGATGATGTCATCACATCACCAAAAGTATTGTTTTTACCTAAAATATTTGGCAGTATTTTTAAACTACAAAAATGCACCTATAAAGTATTTTGCTAGAAAATGCAAGGCCATTTTCTTCAACTCAATAAAATAGAAATGACAAAATAGTATTTTGTATTTCAAATACGTATTTCAAATACATGTATCATAAATACTGCCCATCCCTGTTTCTCAGCTATATTTGTTAATATTTCATGAGAATTGGATAAGGAAATATGAAAAACTAAAATAACTTTTCCAAAACTATTATTGCAAATTGTTGGTAGACAAAACTTGTCAAAATCAATCCAAAGTCAAGAGTGCAAACATGTTAGAACATAGACTGCAAACAAATGCATCATTTTACCTGCTTTCTGATGTTGTTGCAGCTGGTCTGGCAGGCTGACTGAAGGTGTCGGGAACAGATCCTTGACTCAGCTTGTCCTTTCAGTAGCCACACATACAGTATGCAGACTGGTGGACAAACAAGTTTGGTGACTTTGGTAACTGGTGTGAAATAAGAGTCTCTCTCTCTCTCTCCCTCTCTAAAAGTAACATGTGTGTAAATGTACCAAAAATATTGAAACATTATGGAAAACATGAGCTACAATTCATTTATAGAATTCAGTGAAACTATAGTAAAGTTGATTATGGAGCTGAGATAACTCACAGATAATTTTACATAATCTAGGAAGAATTATCTTTTGTGAAAATTTGTGAAATAACGACTTCGTATTTCACAATTCCTGTCACTTTATGTTCTCCGATAGGGATAAAGGAATGTCTGTGGTCATCATGCCATTTTAAGTGTCTGCCAAATCCCATAAACCATAACTATTGGATGGTGTTTGATAAGAAGCTGGCATTTAATGCGATCTGACATTTGCTTGTGAGCTCCATCCTCTGGTGTAAAGTGGTGGGTCTGTGTTTGGTGTAGTCGACGTCATCCGTGATGTGGGCATACCTGGAATCGTCTTATATTTATAAAACATTCAGTAACATAAAACACCTAATCATTTTAATAAACTAGCCTAAATTTAATTGCAACATATCTTCTGAGGGCTTATATGAGGATTTCACATAAGGACTGTCTATTAGCATCCTCTAAAGTAGGCTACACTGTACTCTGTATTAGATAAATGTTATCAGTAAGACAGCATTGATCTACCTACTTAAAATATATCATAGTCTACAAATGTTTTTTTACATCTCTACAATAATTAACACAAAATATGAAACACTTTCTGTACACCCTCCATTTAGTGCTACACACAGCAGGTGTCGCTAGTTTACAAGTATTCATTCCTTAATTCCCAAATCACTCAGTGCGTGTGTGTGAGAAAGAGAGAGAGAGAGAGAGAGAGAGAGAGAGAGAGAGTGTGAGAGAGAGCGTTATACCACGAGTCAGCCACTCTGCCGAATCGCTCCGTTGCACTTTCTGTTAAGAGCGGCGGTGCTTCAGCAGCCAGTCCTCTGCGTCTGTCCATGCATGCACTAAGGGGCCGCGCCACCGTACGGAGTGGACACGGTATGGGAAGGCATGCTCACTTGCGGTGTTGAAGTCGGCGAGTGGGTCTCCCAGAGACGGGCTGCTAACCCATTTGGAAAAGGTGCTGATTTAGGGCAAGTCTCTCAGCATTTGGCTTTATTTCATTTTTAGGAGGCGGAATGGATAGCGCAAAGAGATTGACCATGTTGTAGCCATTTTCACCGGCCATCGGAAAGAGGGCATTTTGGCTGCGAGCGGGCGAGAGGGTTGGGCAGTTTGCTTCAGTTCTGCCGCTGCACTTTTTCAGGTGTCAAGTAAGTTTGTGCCGATGGAGAAGCCAACGCAGCCTCAGCACCAGGCGGCAATGGCGAAGAACACAGAAAGTCAGTCCGAGGACCTTTCTAAACTGTCAGATGAGGATTTAATGAAGTGGAGTAAAGAGGAATTAGTTCGCCGGTTGAGGAGAGCCGAAGGCGAGAAAATGAGTGCCATCCTGGACCACGGTAACCTCATCCGAGAAGTGAACCGAAGGCTTCAGCAGCATCTGAACGAGATCCGCGGGTTGAAGGTAAGATGCGCCCAGAGCATACGAGGACACCCAACCCTCCACGGTAGCCTTAACTCTAATAAATAGAAATAGGTTGAAGAAAGTGCAACGGTTGAAGAAAGTGCTAAGTCATGCATTGTCAAGATAGTTGTGCATGTGGCAATATTTCTTACCTAGTGATATTCCCATTGCCTCGGCTTTCATATACCGATGGATGATGATTTTTTATAGAACTATTATGCACATGCTAGCCTACAGGTAACGTTGTAAAGACATTGTCACAGATGTTCGTGCCTAAATCACACATTTAAAGCCTTCGTGTGTGTTAAAGGTTCATTTTCTGTTCATGAAAAGGTCTTAATTACCCTCTCCGGTGAAATTCTCTAGCTATGCGCAAGGAAAGACACACTTGTTGCTCTTGAGATCAGGACGAAAATGATTTAATCCGTTTACCGTGCAAAAATTGTACAGTTTACATGCTTTGTAGTAATTTTATGCATAAGTGAACAAGACAGCGACCTCACTCCCCCCAAAAATGTATTTGAATTTTCACTGACTACCCATGGAATATGGATTAGAAGGTAGAGTAACTGTGTAGGTTAGTTAGACAAATGAGTGTAACGCCGTGACAGTGCAGCACTGGTAATTGGTCAGATGGAATCTCCACCAATCGTAAAAGAGCCATGTAGATATGAATAGAAATCTTAAAGCCTTTGCGTAAGTTTGTCCAAAAAATAAATAAAATTAATGGATTTCTCCCAACACATTATTTAGCATTAGCTATGCAAAGACAGATAGACAGAGCAGGTAATATAAGTAGGTGGGGACTCTTGATGCCCAGTTGCAGACTCACTCAGACTACAACTATATTGCTAAACTAAGGATATATCTGTCTGTTTGACGATGCTTGTCTCATTGGCACTTCCTGCAATTGAAGGATATCAACCAGAAGCTGCAGGAGGACAACCAGGAGCTGCGTGACCTCTGCTGCTTCCTGGACGATGACCGTCAGAAAGGCAAGAAGGTGTCACGCGAGTGGCAGCGCCTGGGCCGTTACAGTGCTGGCATCATGCGCAAGGAGGTGACGCTCTACTTGCAGAAGCTCAAAGAGCTGGAGCAGCGGCAGGAGGAGGTGATCAAGGAGAACCTGGAGCTCAAGGAGCTCTGTCTCATGCTGGACGAGGAGAAAGGAGGCAGTGGAGGTGGTGGTGGTGTCGGGGGAGGCCTGGGGGGACAGCAGGGAAGCTTGCTGGGCGGAGGAGGGCCAGGCGCGGCGGGGTGCCGGAGCTCCATCGACAGCCAGAGCAGCCTGTCGCATGCGACGGCGCCGGGCCTGCTAAGAGACGTGGGCGACGGCAGCAGTACGTCCAGCGCCGGCAGCACCGACAGCCCTGACCACCTGCACCACAAGCAGCAGCTGCTGGCCAGCACGGGTCACACAGGCACCGGCAGCCCCGACCACCACCTGCACAAGCTGCGGCCCGGGCTGGCACCGGGAGGCGGGGAGGACCCAGGCACGGACGGCGGCGGCGGTGACCGGCCAGGCCGGCGGAGGAGCAGCAGCCCGGAGTACGCGGCCCACACCTTGCCCCAGGTGTGCCGGCCCCGCTGTGGCTCCCTCTCGAGCCCTGACCACAAGCTCCTCCGCGGCCTCAGCCCAGAGAAACATCACCACGGTGGCGGCGGCAAGGCGGGCCTGGCCCCCCGCGGCAGCCCCGAGCAGTACTCCAAGCACCCGCACCTGCTGGTGTCCGGCCAGGTGTGTCCCGGCAGCCCCGAGCTCTTCAAGAAGCACCACCGGGGGAGCATGGGCAGCGTCGTCTGCAGCAGCCCCGACGGCAAGCAGGTGGTGACGGGCACGCCCGAGCACCTACAGAAGGGACGCGTGATCTCCGGGAGTCCCGAGTCCATCCGCCACCACTTCGGGGCCAGCCCGGAGCACGGCAAGTTTGGCAGCCCCGGCAGAGAGATGGTCCACAAGAGGCAGGGAGGAGAGGAGATGTCGCCCCATCACCGGGGTCTCTACAACGGCATGAATGGTGGGTCAGACTGGAGCCTGCTGTAGCTCTGTTTTTTATACGTGCTGAAACGCGACCGCGGAGCACTGTGTCTGTACAAATATGCAGCCTTTTGGCAAAACATCGGCAATGACTGACCTGGAAAAATTCAAAACAGGGGGCCTTATAGGAGTCTGCAGTCTTGCCATCCAGCCAGGCACTAATCCATTGCATTCAAATCCAATTTTGCTCTTAATTGAACTCATTTTGTTGCTCCTGTATTTCGGAATGGCAACCGAGTCAAATCAGTGAAGCTAAATGTTTTAGTGTCTGGCTCGAGCAAATCCTGAGCTATTGGGTGCAGACCGGTGGTGTCAAGTCTTGGTCCTGGAGGGACACAGTTTTCTGCAGGCGTTCGTTGGTCAACGTTGAACCAGCCTCTCATTCACAAACACCCTGGGATCCATTTTTTCCCGTTGCGCTTTGGGGGAAAAGGCCAGGAGAGGGGAACCACTCATCCGATCCGTGTGGTCAGGGACGGGAGCTAAGCCATTATGAGCAGAGGCACAACTAAGCCCGGGGACACTGCAGCCCTCCAAGACCAGGAATGGACACCACTGTTTTTACCAAAGGCTCCCAGGTGAGTGAAGGACAACAGACGTGGCTGATACATGGGGACTTTTCTCGAATCTCTTTAGTGGTTTGCAGAGAGGGAACCACTGTGCTCTGTCTGTCTGTCTATCTGTCTGTCTGTCTGTCTGTCTGTCTGTTTGTCTGTCTGCCTATCTGTCCCTCTACCTGTACCTTTACTTCATCTTCTCTCTCTCTCTCTCTCTCTCTCTCTCTATTTTTCTCTTTCTCTCCTGCACTCATGCTCTTTCAGGTACAGAACAGTCCCAAGGACTGTTTCTCTCAGGGTGTCTGGTGACAATGTAGGTAACCCATGTGCATATGTATGGGGATGAGTCAGACACGTAACACACACACACACACACACACACACACACACACACACACACACACACACACACACAGACAGACAGACAGTCCCTGGGGTACACCACATAGCACAGCTGGATTCTTTCACTCTACTAAATTGTACTAAATCAACACATTATTTCACAAGTTACAGTGAGACATTTGATGTTTAGCAGAACAGATCATAGACAAATATGAAGGAAGGCCTTTTAATAACAGCTGTTTTATAGACATGTTGTTAGACATATTCTAATAATTATGAAAGAGATGATATCCACCATTAACTGTGACCTTGATAGCGTACTCCTTTTCTAGTGCTGTTGGCAATCTGAATGTTCTCCCAGGAAATGGCCATTTGTGTGTAATGGAAGTGTCCTCAATACTGCGGTCATGTCTAATGTCTGATGTCTGATACAACTCATGCTAATGAGCTCCATTAGTATACTGATCAGGCCATTAGTATACTGATCCTGTGCAAAGCCATAGCCAGTGTCTGCTCAGACCATGATATTCTTTTCACCCTGTAGATGAGCAGAGATCTGTGTGTGTGTGTGCCTGAGCTGCCTGAGAGAGAGAGAGAGAGAGAGAGAGAGAGAGAGAGAGAGAGAGAGAGAGAGTGCGCAAGAGAGAGACTTTGTGGCCGTGTGTGTGAGAAACAGAGGGAAAGCACTAAAAAGCAAGTGGACAGGGGCAGTGGGCAGTGTACCGTCACCCGGTGTGTGGTTTTCTCTCCAGCAGTAGGCTGCTAATGATTTCTTGGACTAGAGAAGTGCTGAGTCGCTTCACTGGCACCGCGGCCCTGTTTGCCTTACTCTGCGTTTAAAGGTGTTATAATGGTGCCTAATTAACACTTGAATCCTCTAACCAGAGAGAAGATAGAGCAGCTTTTTAGATGATTCTAGAAAAATGCACTTTAGGTTCTTATCTGTAACAAGATAATTTGGGAGTGAATTAAAAGGACAGGCATTCTTACACCATCTGTCTGAGCTCTTCAGAGTACTGGTGATCTTGTGTTCTGGATGCTTCTGGGTAGAACAGAGGTCCCTTTTCAGTGTAAGGCGGGGAGCACAGGCGGTTTGCTGTGAGATGGATACTCCTGTCTGGTGTCCGTTGACCTCTGTGACACCGCCTAGCTAACAAGGACGGAGACTGCAGGAGAGGCCAGTGCTTGGCACCGTACTGTCTCCTCTGTCCTTCTCTTCTTTTATTCTCACACATGCAGTTCACACACACACACACACACACACACACACACACACACACACACATTTCATACATTTGTCTCTTCACCACAGACACACATACATTCCGGCTTCTTGTTCCTAACACATCTCATCATCTCTCTTCGACTCTTCATCTCAAGCTATCTTATAGTCTCACTTTTAAAGAAAATGTATGATATAACCCGTTCCCCCATTTGTGTTGGTAGAACTCCATTTTGTAGAGATTTCGCTGCCTTTCTGTGCCTGGATGCCGTTAGCAAAAGCACTGATGCAGTGCTAGCCTGTGTTTGCCAGGGTCACAGACGCACCTGTCTCGCCCGAAGACAGTCACGGCTTCCTCGTCGTGACTAGCTGCCCTTTGCCTCAAAGCCCCCGAGCCCGAGCTTGCATGACAGGTGTGGGCAGCGTGGCATGTTGAGGACTGGAACTCGGTTCCGGAGCCCAGACGAGGACAAGCAGGGCAACACATTCTCACTTTGTGTGTTTTAGAACAGCTCACACACACACACACACACACACATACACACGCACACACATGCCCGCACACACATGCCCGCACACACCCGCAGACTTCTGCCTCAGGGTCTTCCCCCCATGACATCCCCTCTACCAAACTGCAAATGAAATCAGTTCTGTCAGTGAGACCAGTCCAATCCTGAGCGCACTGGTGGTTTTGGTGAATTAGGCTTTGTTACGTCATAGTTTGCACACAGATGAGAGCAGGCAAACGGAACAGTGTAGAATTGTGTGTGGTACATTAGAGATGGAATGTTACATCACTGTCACATGATGAGTTTACCTTTTCTTTTTTATCCTCCTTTCTACCTAAATACTCTGAAATATCCTTTGTCTTAATCTAGCCATCCATTTATCTATCTATCCATCCATTTATCTATCTATCCATCCATCTATCTATCTATCTATGTCTATCTATCTATGCAGTGTCCTGTTATGTGACCCTCTCCCCTGACCTCTGCCAAAATCAGAACAGCACTGAAGAGGGAATTACAGTATGTCCATGCTGCCCATGACCAGTCGGGTAGGATTATCTCTTAAGAGGGCTTTGACAGACAGATTTCTCCCCCCCCCCCCCCACCACCACACACACACACATCCCCTTCTCCACATCATTTCTCATTGGAGGGGTCCATTTTCCAAAAGGCCGGCTGTTTATACTGCTGGAGCTGCGATTGTCGTTAGCCTAAATGAGCTATCCTGTGTGGTGAAATGAAACATGTAATAATGCTAGCTCGCAAAAAGCACATCCAAACAAAGCAATTTGGAATTGATGTTAATCTGCATTACACCCCCCCCCCCCCCCCACACCACCACCACCCCCACCCCACCTCCCTCCACCACCACATCACTTCCAGAAGCCAGAGTCAGCAATGCCAACTAGCACATAATTCCAGTACAAACTCAGCTATAAAACCATACCACACAAAGCGTCCCTCTCCAACGGCTAATGTTTACAGCCCATTTAAAGTGAAGCTTGCCGACACACGGTCCTAATGCCACCTTTCCCATGGAATCATGCCTGCAAGCCCCTGGCACCTTAACAAATGGCCTTAATTAACTTATATGGGTCTGGAAGTTTCCCACGCCCAGTTTGCTAAATTATGCAAGACGGGCCGTGTGAAGAAGACAAGGAAGAAGAAGGCGCAGGGCCAGTAGGTGCAGCAGGTCAGACATTAGTCACGGAGACGGCACATTAAGCGTTTTCTGATTGCATTAGACCTAATGAAGGTGCAATAGATGTGGAGATGCATCTGCTGTAGCTTGCTCTATGGTGGCTTCAGTGGAACTCGCTCAGAGACTGAGGGCTTTGATGCTGAACCAGAGGTGGAATCAGGATTGGGTCATGCAAACTCTCTACACTGGATTAGTCTGTTATGACTGGCTCAGCTATGGTGGTGTACACTGGTTACAGTTTTTCTCAGTCGCTTTTTCTGGTGCTTTTCTCACATCACTATTCACATTTGCACAGCAGTTAGTGCATTTCTCAAAACAATTAGTGCAAACTGCAAAACCTAGTGAATAACCTGCAAAAGCACGTCACTTGCTCAAAATGGATAATCCATTCCTCAAAAGCAAGTATTTATGTCAATGAAACTGCCAGTGTCATCAAAATGAGAAGTCTTGACATCATCGTTTATGAACAAGATAGTCAAATGGCTTTGTCATGTTTTCATTATGACAGTTTATGCTTTCAGTGTTTTCCCATGCAAAAAAAGGTCAGAACTCTGTGACACCTGAAAATGCTCAAGACAGCACTATACAGTACTTGTACAGCCATTTATAAACTACAGTAAAGTTACAAATTGCTGTAGTTAGGGGAGTAAGTGAGTACAAGACACTGAAAATGTACGTTTCACAGTTTTACTGTATATGGTCTTTGCAATTCTACAGCATTTGTGACATAATTTGATAACTAGTTCACCAATTTTGTATGTAATGACTCGAAGACTGAAATGAAATGAAGACTATTAGTTTTATTAGGAACGACTATTCAGCATCCATAAGTATAGTTCATTTTGACTGACATGACAAAGCAAATGATACATGTTCAAAAGCATTTGCAATTTGTTCAAAGGAAGGAGAAATTGCTACTATGATGTGCACAAATGACTAAATGTTGTGGAGGTTGAACTAATAGTTATGAGAATTTTCATTCTGATCTGAGAAAAGCACCAAAGCGACTGAGAAAAACTGTAATCTAAAATGTTTGTGTGTGTGTGTGTGTGTTTTACCATATCACAGTGTCTGATAGATGTCAGGGGTGGAATTTGGGTCAAGATTAATCAGCTAACTGAGTACCAACTGATGTCCTTACCCAGATAAAAACAGAACACCCAATACAGCCACACCAGGCTCAAATGAACATGCATGCACATACACACAAATGCACACACACACACACACACACACACACACACACACACGCACACACACACACACAGAGAGAGAGACACACTGCATCAGCAAAGTGTTGCGATGCAAAGCCTCTGCACCAGAGGACTCTCTCTTTCTCTCTCTCTCTCTCTTAGGGCCAGGCAAAGGGCTCTCGACCCATATCACAGTCCCTCTGGACACCAGCTTCCCTATTCCTCCACACAGCACACCCCCCCAACCCACTTCCCCCCACGGAGGGCCATTCACGGTCAGATCAGATATTTCACAGTGGAAAGGACGCTGGCCGTGACCTTGAAAGCACTTCGCTGCCCGTCCTACATCTTCGACACTAAGTGGACTTGTGTAACCCTAGGGGCAGGCCCAGAGGCCAGTCTTCGGGAACAGCTCTCCCTCCGTCCGTCTGTCCTCCGCAGAAGTCGGATGTTGTTGTTGTTGTTGTTGTGGAGAAGCTTGAAAACGTCTATCAGCTCTGGCCTCTGTCAGTGATGCTGCCGTGAATAATGAATAATGCCAAAGCGGTGAGATATTTGCATTGGTAATGTGACACAGAACAAGCCCCACTAGCTGTTCATGCTTCATGGTTCGTGCGCTTCCGTCACAATTCAGGGCCGATGTGACGCTACACTGTTTTGGCTATTTGCAGTAATTTAATTTGGAGGCTGAGCCATTCTCGGTTGTTATTCTGAGCTGTTGTTTTGACGTTTAGCTGTGACTTGATTTTTCCTCCCTCTATCTCCTCCCTTACCAAATATCTATTTATCTCTTTGGTCTTGCTCTTTAGATGGGATCTGTGAGAAAATTACAAGGAACAGAAACGATTTTTGTTTGCTGCGGCTTTTTGTTTTCTTATGGAAATTGGTTCTCTCATAAAGGAACAATGCTGTGCTTTGCTGGGAACATTTAAAGGATCTTTTATAATCACCCCTGATATGTTCCTGTTCTGTAGTAATTTCCCACAGTCCATTGTGAATCCTGACTACAATGTGGTCCATTGGAGCTGTTCTTAAATATTATCCATCTCACCATAAATGCAGTGGAGCAAAGGTGCAATAATATGAACTGTTGCTGGTAAACTACCCATATATTTAGACAGAAATGGTACAATTCTGCAGAGTGTAGATCGACCTTGAAATAAAACGATGCATTCAAAAGAAATCCATGGAGCCAAAGATGGCTTGCTATGTCCGTGCTGAAATGTGAATCATAAGGTGAATCATAAGATTACAGAATCTGCAGAAGCAATTGTAAATGTATTTCGTAGGTCCCTGGTCTTATGTGAAGAATAAAGGAAGCCTACTGTATGTAGCATTTGTCTCAATATTGGCAGAAACCCCAACAAAGAGTATACATCGCACACTGGAGGATATCTTTTTGCTGATTTTATTTGCGTGACAGAAACAGATTTGCATTGACAGAAACCCCTTCAAAACATATTCCTATTGTGTTGTGTCGATGTGAATGTCTCAAAAAGATAAGAACTGAAATACTGTCGTATGGAAATTACTGGTGCAGTCAGAAGCCCCTTGTAGAGTATGCATAACATGGCCCTTGACTTGTAACTCTGCTGGGATAATTGCTTGTGTTCATGAGCTGAATTTGTTTGGAATGATGTCCTTTAGTCTGTAGTCTGTGCAGACCAACCATACACAAAAACCCTGCGGCTCCTGTGCAAACCTCGCCCACTGCCGGCTTTCAAAGCAGGTAAAATGTCATCTAAGATGGGTTATATTTTTTATTCAATATTTTCCAGCGTGATTGAACGACCAGCATTCCCTTACATAAGTTGTTAATAAATATCCCTTGTTGTTTCAAGCTTAAGTGCAGTAGAGCAGCCTGGGAGGGGAGAATGTGATTGCTGAATGGTTGGTATAGTTTGTAAGCTCTGTTTGAGAAGGATGATGACAAATCAGGCTAATGAATGTGGAGAGAGGTTATGCATTGGCCTTGGTGCTTAGAGCAGGGGCATTTCTGCCCACCACTTTTCCATGGGAGAGAATCTGACCAAAAGAAGGAGAAGGAGGTAGAAAGATCCAGAAGAAGGGAAGTGCATGGTAAATGCATGTTAGCTGTATTGGGTTGTTAGATGTGTTAGGAGAGGAGATACTCTCAGAGGGGTCTTCAAGAGCTTGGTAGTTCGTTCCACCATTGGGGAAATACACATGCAAAAAGTATGGATTGCTGTGTGTGTAGGGAGGAAAGCAAGTGGTTGAGGGGTAACGTTAGCCTTTATGAGAGCATTCAAGCAAGTGGGAGCAAACCCAGCAATCACTTTGCAGGCAAGCATTACTGACTTGAATCAGCTGTTAATGTTAGCCAGTGGAGCTCAATGAACAGCAGGGTAACATGTGGAAACGCCTAGGTTACCAGGTAACCATGATTCCCCGAATGAGGGAACGAGACTGTGTCGAAGACACTATGGTAAGTTGTCCTAAAGGGACTATTTCAGTGCGTCTTAGCAACGTGTCTGTCTGTTGCCATCTCCAGTCATGTTGAATATCTTTTCTCAAACATCCTGGTTTTGGTGTTGATATCTCACGGTGTGAGGAACAGGAGAGGTCCAGGCTGCAGTCACTTTTCCCCAACAAGACAACCAGCCAGTCTGACCATTCCTTTAGATATGCTGAACCCCTGATTGCTTACAGTCTCTAGTGCCAGTTACAGCCATATGACAGTGGTATCACAGCATGAAAAGGTTGATATTACAGTTGAGTTTGGGAGAGTGCTTTTCAATTTGTAGGTGTTTTACTGTAACTTTGCTCTCAACTAGAAAAGAAATAAAAGGGTTGGTCCTCAACTGACTTTTTTACATGCTGTCATCAGACAATGGTGTCTTTTGGCATTTCCAATCTCATGGGACAAGATTACTTGTGGTTACGAGAAAAGACTAATCCTTACAATAAAAAGTTGGTGACATCATGCCAAGCATAAAATAATATTGTGTCAAATATAGAGTAAGGCAAAGTTAAAAACAAACAAAGGCTTATCATATTTATGTGTTCTGCAGAGATAAAGAGAGGGTTTAGACCTGACTGCACTTAAAGATATGCATATGCACAAGGATTTCTCTAAAAAATACTTGGATTTGATGTGCACTCTCATAATGAAACAAAGTGTGTGTGTGTGTGTGTGTGCGTTTTTGTGTGTGTGTGTGTGTGTGTGTGTGTGTGTGTGCGTGCGTGTTTGTGCGTGTGTGTGTGTGTGTGTATGTGTGTGTTTGTGTGTGAGCTGTACTCACACAAATCCACAATCACTACAATCACACAAACAATGACTTCCAATTGGTGTTCTTGTAAAACAGTAGAGGCAAGTCACGTGATGTGCACTGTCATTTGACTTCTGAGAGATCATTTCATCTTCCAAGCCATTGACACCACAGTGACTCAGGAAAACTGTTTCAGATTACTCATCATTTTATGTAACAGCACAGTGTTTCTTGGACTGTGCAACTGAGTCATGCCACATTGGAAGTCTCTCCTGACATCAGCATGACAGCATCAGCATGACTTACAGTTCTGCTGTAACACCAACAACAAAGCAATTTGCAGAAACACAGTGGATGTTCCTTTACAGATAACGCATTTTCCTTCACACTCCTTTTCATCAGTATGTGCAATGCTGTGAGCACTGAGCATGGCTCCCTTCTCTGGTCCTCCTTGAACAGTTGAAAGAGAGTTGGATTAAAGCGAGTAGGGAAATTATTGGCATCATCAGTCGATTAGTCACAGAATGTAGGATATATCTATCTACTACCCGGACCCCCTCCCTCTCCCACTCTCACAAACACACAGACACACACACACGCACACACACACACACACACACACACACACACACACACACACACACACACACACACACACACACAGAGTCGTCCAACCCACTTTGGCATGAGACTGTATTTGTGCGTCCCTGGTGAAATCTGATATGCGTCTGGAGATGGAGGCGCGTCGGAGCTCAGTGGCGTTTTTAGATGGGAGATGGAGAACTCAGGCAGGAGGTGAGTGGCGGAAGGCTCTGGAAAGAGCCGACCCGCTTGGCTCTTTACCCATAACCCCCCCTGGCCTTCCTCGCTGGCTGAGAGGTGGAAAGGGGGGCAGTTATCGATCGGCCCCCAGGGGAGGGGCAGAGAGAGGGCGGATGGCGGCGGGTGGACAGGCAGGCGGGCGGGCAGCGGGGCTTTTACCTAATCTGCCGGAACATTCCGCCATTTCAGATGAGCACGGAGCCCAGAGGGATGAGATTAACCCTCTCTTTATCACCCCAGAAGCTGTGGGAAAATTGAGATCATGAGCATGACGTGTGTGTGTGTGTGTGTGTGTGTGTGTGTGTGTGTGTGTGTGTGTGTGTGTGTGACAGACAGACAGATAGATAGACAGATACACATCAACAGTGAAGGTAAGATAAACAATGGCAAAGGAGAGAGCAGAGGGGTCAAAAGTAATTATGCTTTAAATAGAGAAGCATCTGTGTTTTTGCCCCCTGGCTGCATTCTCTTACACAGACACCTGAGCTTCAGCATCATTCACTCATGAAGGATACCCACAAATACATGAACAATTTCCCCTTATAGTCACAGTCTATACCAGTATACATATCATATATTTCATCCATCATTTGATTAACACTTCAGCATTTGGGCGTGATATCCTTTCTATACTACAGCTGTTTATTTGTTACAAGGGCATCGCATGAACCATGTCATCTTTTTGAAAACAGCTGATAAGTTGTGTGTCTTTCTGGCACTAGATGAATGTAATGTGGAAGGAAGACAGACCCTGTGCGAACGTATGCTGTGTCTACCTGGCACAAATGCCTATATTC
The DNA here is from genome assembly GCF_018492685.1 of Alosa sapidissima. Taxonomy (NCBI): domain Eukaryota; kingdom Metazoa; phylum Chordata; class Actinopteri; order Clupeiformes; family Clupeidae; genus Alosa; species Alosa sapidissima. The sequence goes on along the minus strand of NC_055972.1, from coordinate 14,974,192 downwards.
AATAAATCTAACTTTGTATTGTGGTATTGTTAGAGAACGTATTGTGTGTGAAAGTCCACCACATTCACCAGTATTGGCTGTGTGTTTAGCTGTGTGGATATGTGTGTATGTTGTTCTGTGTGTTTGTCAAGGTTACGGTGGTAAAGGAAGGGAGTGTGTGGACATCTGCTCTATCTATAGACCCTTTCAACAATAAAAACAAAAACAATGCTTGAACGTTCTATTTGGTTCCCAATCTACTTCCTCTGCATTAAGATAACATATGGAATGTTAAAACGGAAGCCTTGTGGGGCCAACTATGATGCTGATAATGGAACTTTCTTGAAAGGGTCTATATGTGGGAACATAGAGTGTGTATGTGTGTGCATTCAGGTGTTGCTCATGCGGTTTGTCTATGCGTGAGTGTATGGGCTCAATGTGTGCATGTGTGAGTGATTTCCATCCTCAAGGATGAGAGGCACGCCATGAGCAGTGCTGAGCCCGCTGTCCCCTCCCCTCTCCAGGGAGACTGTAAGCTGCCCTGGGCCTCTCGGAGCTCCAGATCAGCTGGCTGAATACCCAGCACTCGTTGACCTCAGATCCCAGCGACGGCACACAGAACACGGCAAGAAACAGAGCCAGAGTGGCGCTACTCCAGGGCCCCAGACTATATAGCAGTCAGTGTGTATGGAGTTTCAGCACACAGACTAGGGGCTGGAGCCGGATGGTTGCAGAGCTTGAGGAGTTTCTGAGGTACATTCCGATTCCTTGAACGGAGGAGAACATTCAAGGCAAACATGTTTCCTTATGAACAGATCAATTTGAACTATTTTGTGTACACATTCCATGTCAATTGTTAACCCTCCGTTCAGCTCCCCGCATGTTCACAGAGAGCTACCTCCTTAAACTGTTTGTGAGCCTTCGCATCTCAATGCAACAGAAAGCTGTTTGCAAACGTTCATGAACGTTCGGCTATCTTTACTAATTTGAACGCACCTCCGGACATCCTAGGAATCCTGAACTGCTGCTGGTTCCAGTCAGGCTCTGAGTCGGCTGATCCGCTTCAGGTCTGGACCCGATGTGGTCCTGATGCAGCGTCTCTCTGGTGTTGATGTGGAGACAGACACAAGAAGGGAGGAAGGAATGAATGAGAGGCTGACTCATTGACCTTGACCTGGCTGTCATCAAATAATCACAGGGGGAAATGTTTGATAGATAAATAGTGAAAAAGGCATTGATGGATGGATGGACAGATGGGTGGATGCATAGATAGATAGGTAGTCTAATGCAAAAGTACAGTTTAAAAAGCCTGCTTGAACAAGACCTCAAAGAATTGAGGCCTTGGAAATGAAGTGCTAAAATGTGAGGAGTAGACAGAATGTTAGGACTACAGAGATAAAGAACAAGTGTGTGTGTGTGTGTGTGTGTGTGTGTGTGTGTGTGTGTGTGTGTGTGTGTGTGTGTGTGTGTGTGTGAGAGAGAGAGAGAGCGAGAGAGTTGGGGAAATAAGAGGGCGTGGCGAGGGCAGAAGTGCTGATCCGTCGGACAGCAGGAGCCCCACCGTACGGAACGGAACAGAGCAGAGCAGAGCGAGGTGACTTAGAGGAGGAACATGCCAGCAGGTATAAAATAAACATCAGCAGCGTGCCAAGGGACGCCCTTCACCCACCCTGCGCCCTGGCACAGGTGTACGCTGGGTAATCACACAGGGAGTCATGCTAACTGCTGTCCTTGTCATTTCCAGCCTTTACATTATATATGATGAGCCGCAGACAGATGAGGAGCTACAGTAACTCTCTACCCCTCCCCCCCCCTCTCTCCATCATGACTGCATCTTTCAGGGCTATGACATCCTACCGTATGTCTGCCAGAGTTGAACAAGAACAGCCTGCTCCACCATGTTCTTTAACATTTCACTTACAGCGTGCGCACACGCACACACACACACACACACTTCATAATTTCTCTCTCTCTCTCTCTTACTCTCTCTCTCTCTCACATACGCACACACACACAAGCTACAACATGCTGTTGTAGTCTGCAAGGTGGGTTTTACTTACATGAGTCTGACAGCTTCCATTCCCTCTGTGATAAAGGTGTGGCGTGGGTTGTTAATGTGAACACGCACTTACAGACAGACACTCACACACACACACACACACACACACACACATACACAAACATGGATGCACGTGTACACACACACACACACACACACACAGCTTAGTGCAGCTGTGCCTTGCCTCAATGGATCTCTCGTGGCTATTAGACATGGACACCTCTGTTTTGTTTATTGTTTTCTTGACTTTATTTCCACTGACACATACAATGTGCATCGTATCCAGTGTTAGGGCATTGACATGATTAGTAATGATAGAAGAGCTAGGCTGTAATGCATGTTTGATGTGCTTGCATGAAATATTTTTATCATTGAGCCATCTCAGTAATGCTCTCTCTCTCTCTCTCTCTCTCTCTCTCTTGCTCTCTCTCTCTCTCTCTCTCTCTCTCTCTCTCCCTCTGCATGTGTGTGTTTGTTCCTTAGGTGATTGCTTTTGGTTGGACTAAGCAGTTTGTGTTTTGCATATTTGGAGCAGTTGCTTTGGGGTCAGCTCTGGCAACAGATGGCTAGATGGCTAAACCGGACCATGGGAAGAAAAGGAGTAAGAGAAGAGAGAGAGAGAGAGAGAGAGAGAGAGAGAGAGAGAGAGAGAGAGAGAGAGAGAGAGGAGAGAGGGAGAGAGATGATGCTGCTTGTGCAGCCGGTAAGAGAGGGCATTTTTCACAGTGAAAGCTCTGCTCTTTTGGGCTTGGCCGTGACTGTCAGTCTCACATTACCAGGCATAGGCAGAAACACTGCCCAAATGCTCCTGTATCAGCTTCTCCTCCCGGCCTCCTGCAGCACAGTTCTCCTACAGCGGTGCAGCGCCTCTACAGGGGCGAGAGGACTCCGTGCTACACTATGCACAGTGCATTCAATGGACTACTTGCACTCGGCTTTGTAACGCATTTTGAAATAGTGCTGCTTGAACGCTTCCGGTACACTTTGTTTACATAGTTACAGTCACAGCGGTAGTCGGAGTTCCCATCCCATTCATTCATTCATTCATTCATTAATTCATTCATTCATTTATTGAAACATTTTTAACAGTAATACTGTTACAGGTGATAACATAATCATTTACTAACATATTACAGAAATGCCATTTTTTTTGTTTTTTCATGACATTTTATGGTGGACATTTACATTTTCCTGGACCTGCCAGACTTGCTGCATTTTGATGCTAGTGGGGAAAGGAGAGACAGACGATCTGACCAGTCGGGTGTGTTAACTGACACCGTGACAAGACTCTCGGGTCATTAGGGTAGTGCCTGAGGCCTTAAATTTCGTCGGCCATGTCGCAGAGGGTCTTGAGGAGAGCAACTCTGACATTGAACATACACAGAGATTCATGTTGTGCAATTGTTATAACACGAGTTAATTGGGCTCCAGGACCTCATCACTGAGTCTGACAAGTATCACGTTGCAGCTAAATGTGGCTCAGAGTCTTCAACGGGCCGTGGTAATCGAGGACAAAGACGTCAGTGGCGCAAGGCACTTTGTGATGCACTCACTTCTGGCTAAAGTGAAGTGGAGGGGAGGTGATTTACAGCAGTCTTGTCTGCCTAATGTAGTCAGAGAACTGGACTAGCGTGGGCCAAATATAGTTGTTTTTTCATATGAGAGGTCCGGATTGAATTGCAAGAGAGACGAGAACACCTGAAATAGTGCTGGGTGAAATATGCTGCCTCGGGCATTATTTTGTGTGTGTGAATGTGTGTGTGTGTGTGTGTGTGTGGATGGGTGGGTGCAGGGGGAAGGTGGGCAGTGGAGGAGTGCGTCCCTGAGGTGTGACTGACGCAGGTGGATCATGACTTTTGTGACGGAACTGAACGAGAAGAGAAGAGAGTGAGCAGGAGCCATTCACATGCTGACGCACGCCTCACAAGCTGTCTCAATGGGGAGGCTGAGTGACTCATACTTTTGGGCTCATACAACTTTAAATCTTTCTCTCTCTCTCTCTCTCTCTCTCTCTCTCTGTGTGTGTGTGTGTGTGCGTGTGCGTGTGTTTGTGTGTGTGTGTGTGACAAATGTGTGTGTTTAGTGTGTATACACTAACAAGCACCATTTCTATTTGATCTATTCCACCGTTTCTAGGTTTAGAGAAGGTCACACTGAAGGACCAGGCCCAAACTTGTAGTAGAATTAGAATAAAAGAATAAAAAAGACAAGAACACTTCTTTGCTTTTGCCCTCCCTCCTCCCTCTTTCTGTTTCACATGGACACACACACACACACACACACACACACACACACACACACACACACACACACACTGTCTAAGTGCCACACTAGTCTCCCCAGAAAGGTTCAGATCTGCTGCAGACCTGCTGCAGACAAGCTTCTCCTCTCCTCTCTCCTCTCCTTTCCTCTCATCCTCTTCTCTCCTCTCTCCTACTATCCTCTCCTTCTTTCCTCTCCTCTCATTTCCTCTCCTCTCCTCTCATCCTCTTCTCTCCTCATCTCCTCTCCTTTCCTCTCCTCTATTTTTTTCTCATCTCCACCCTCCTCTTTCTTCCTCTCTTCTCCCCTTCCTTGTTCTCCTCTCCTCTTGCCCACCACCCTCCTCTTCTCATACCCTCTCCTCACCTTTCCCGTGCTATCCTCTCCTCCTCTCCTCCTCTCCTCCTCCTCTCCTCTCCTCCTCTCCTCCTCTCCTCCTCTCCTCTCCTCCTCTCCTCCTCTCCTCTCCTCCTCTCCTCCTCTCCTCTCCTCATGGTTCCCCAAACAGGGATAAAGGATGAGCCAGGAGGCTGTGAGAAATTGAGGAAACTGGAGCAGGTAACTGGCAGGGCCATTAGAAATAATGACATTTGTATGGAGATGAGAGTGACAATAAATTGAGATAGCATTGTGTGTGTGTGTGTGTGTGTGTGTGTGTGTGTGTGTGTGTGTGTGTGTGTGTGTGTGTGTGTGTGTGTGTGTGTGTGTGTGTGAGTGTGTCTTGTGTGTGTGTGTGTGTGTGTGTCAGACAGAAAAAGATAGAGGGAGAATCCATGAGAGAGACAGAAAATACTAGAGGCAGAGAAAGAGATTTGGCAGCAATAGCAATGTGAAAGCTGATTTCTATTATGCAAAATGTTCAGTACATTTGCCTCTGGCGCTAATAGATCCAGGTCCTGGTACATAGTAACAACATAGCAGTGCATGGAATGCAATGGATTCTCTATCATTCCATGTACTAAAGCTGTTTGCTCTCATATTTAACTTCATTATGTTAGTGTCTGTTTAATGAACTCATTTCCAGCTATGTCAGACAACTGACACTGTACTGGCAAAGTCTTTACACACCCTACTGCTTGTGGCATTGTTTAAACTAAATGTATATCTTACCCAATTGATGGAGTCAGTGTATCTCATTTGTGCAGCTCAGTTTGTGGATAGTGTTAACAGTGGGTGGTAAAGTGGGTGAAAACATCTGGAGCATATATGTTTTCGCCAGGTAGAGTACCATTCACCATGCAGGTGATGCATGATTATCATCTAGACTGTTATACACAATGACAGGCTGAAGGGTATGATCGTGATTTCTCTCTATACATCCAGAGATTTGTAGTTAATGGGGGTAAATGATAGGCCCCATGCACGGTATGTGCTATAGGATGCCTGTAGATGATTTATTTTTAGCCACAGGAGCACTGTGCATTTTCTAACCATGATGGCTGCTGTGTTTTGACAAGTGCCAGTGATTTCCACATTTCCCCAAGCAGGTCTTTCTGATTGCGTTTGACACTGCGCAGTTTGTCGTCTGTCTGTTCTGTACAGTGGACTCAGGCTTAGACATGAAAGGCATTCCCTCCGCCCTGTGTGTGACGACGAGTGGTGCATGTTCATCAGTAGTGGCTCCACCCATGCTGGGTGTCGGTGTGGTGAGGAGGCAGCGAGGGGTTAACATCACCTGCCCACGCTGCCTGCGCTAACAAGCATGCGCCTGCCGACGAGAGAGGAAAGGAGGGGAGGAGGGGAGAGGAGGAGAGGGAGGCAGGAGCTGCTGTTTATTCTCTAGGGCTCCTGGGCAGGCAGGCAGGCAGGCAATGCTGCAGTGTGTGTGTGCGTGTGAGAGAGAGAGAGAGAGAGAGAGAGAGAGAGAGAGAGAAAAAAAAAGAAAGAGAGATAGAGTGTGTGTGTGTGTGATTCTTGCTGGCTATTTTCAGTACTGGAGATGAGATTTCAGGCCCCCTTGTTTGATTGGTGAAGAGCAACTCTTTTGGGATCAGGTGTGTGTGTGTGTGTGTGTGTGTGTGTGTGTGTGTGTGTGTGGTGCTTTGGAACAGTTTCACACACAGCCTCCTCCCAACCCCCTCCTCCCCCACCACCTCCATGCCACTCACACGTCCCACAGCTTATCACAGACCTCATCACCTGTAGCCAACATAACACAACGGCAGACTGACTTGCAGACCCCCCCCCCCCCCCCCCCCCCCCCCCCCACACACACACACACACATACATACGTACACACAAGTCAATCAGGACTGCAGAAACCCACCAGCTGCCTGTCTTGTAACCAGCTTGGTCGTCACCACTTCATCAGCAGCGAGCACACAGGGTCATCATCGGGGCGAACCTCAGGCAAGACCTCACTCATCCCAGCCAGTCATCTTAAACCAGTCA